>NW_019229313.1:282974-291685 GCF_002742605.1 Olea europaea var. sylvestris
AGTGAAGTAATTTTCTCTATGGCAATGGATATGGATGTATATATATATATAAGGATAAGGATAAAAGGCTTGATATTTTTTTCTTTTTTCTCTACTCCACCGCCTCACCTCCTTTTTCTCCCATTTTTCTTTTTCTTTTTTTTCTTACTTCTACACATGTTTAGTCTATTGTCTAAGTGTATGGTGATGATAAATGACAAGTAGATTGATTATAGGGTAATAAGTGGCCACAAAACCTAGATTTACAAAGGAAGTCTCTCATCTTTTCAACTAATATAATCTAACCCCTCTAACTTTCATTATTAGCAAAGCATATCCCAAATTTAAACTTGTATCCAACTTACATATTCAAAAATTGTAGATTGTAAAATAATTTAATCGTTTGGTCAATTGAAGTCCTAACAAAATAATCCACTTCATTCAAATTCAAACTTGACTTAAGTTTCGACTAACTAATAATCACTTCATGTATACACAACATTTAGCACTTCATGCTTGCATTCATTAGCTACCTCTGGCATTAACCACTACAAAGGTGGTGTCCCCTTTTCCTTATGGCCAAAAAGAATATTGAAAGTTAAACCACTATCCTACGAAAATTTAAACGAGCATAAAATTTCGAAGTATTACATTTTTGACACGTTGTTTGACACTTGCATTGTTGTTAACCGATTGAACTTTGCTATTTGCACACTGATTTTTGACACGTTGTTTGACACTTGTATTGATGTCAAGTGTCAATTGGATGGTAAAACTGTTTGAAATTTAAACTGTCTAATGGGGTAATGTTATAAGGCAAAGTGTAAACGAAAGTGTACACCGTAGTGTACATGTAGTGAGGTCCTTACCGATTGAAATTTGCTATTTGTACATGGAGTTTTGACACGTTGTTAGGTACTTGCATTGTTGTTATGTGTCAAATGGATGAGAAAACTGTTCGACATTTAAACTGTCCAGCAGGGTAGTGTTATGTGGCAAAGTGTAAACTAACGTGTACTCCATAGTGTACATGTTACAAGGTTCTTACAGATTGAACTTTGCAATATGTACACTGATTTTTGACACGTTGTTTGACACTTCCATTGTCGTCAAGTGTCAAAAGGTTGGAAAAACTTTCTGAAATTTAAACTATCCAATAGGGTAATGTCACGTGAAAAAGGGTAAACTAAAGTGTACACCATAGTGTACATGTAGCAAGGTTCTTATCGATTGAACTTTGCTATTTGTACCCTGATTTTTGACACGTTGTTTGACACTTGCATTGTTACGAAGTGTCAATTGGATGGGAAAACTGTTTGAAATTTAAACGGTCCAACAAGGTAATGTCATGTGACAAAGTGTAAACAAAAGTGTACCCCATAGCGTACAAATAGCAAGGATCGTACCAATTGAAATTTTCTATTTGTGCACCGATTTTAGACTCGTTGTTTGACACTTGCATTGTTTTTAAGTGTCAATTGGATGGGAAATCTGTTTGACATTTAAACTGTCTAGCAGGGTAATGTCACGTGGCAAAGTGTAAACGAAAGTGTACCCCATAGTGTATATAAAGCAAGGTCCTTACTAATTAAAATTTGCTATTTGTACACTGATTTTTGACATGTTGTTTGACACTTGCATTGTTATCAAGTGTCAATTGGATGAGAAAACTATTTCACATTTAAACTGTCCAGCAAGGCAGTGTCACGTGGCAAAGTGCAAACTAAAGTAAACTCCATTGTATACATGTCGTAAGGTTCTTACCGATTGAACTTTGCTATTTGTACACGAATTTTTGAAACGTTGTTTGACACTTGCATTGTTGTCCGGTGTCAATTAGATGGGAAAACTGTTTGAAATTTAAACTGTCCAACAGGATAATGTCATGTGGTAAAGTGTAAATGAAAGTGTACTCCATAGTGTACATGTGGTAAGGTTCTTACCGATAGAAGTTTGCTATTTGTACAATAATTTTTGACACGTTGTTAGACACTTGCATTGTTCTCAAGTGTCAATTGGATGGGAAAACTGCTATTTGTACTTTGATTTTTGACACATTATTTAACATCTGCATTGTTGTCAAGTGTAAATTGGATGGAAAAACTATTTGAAATTTAAACTGCCCAGCAGGGTAATGTCACGTAGCAAATTGTAAACTAAATTGTACAGCATCGTGTAGATGTAGCAAGGTTCGTACCGATTGAACTTTACTATTTGTACACTAATTTTTGGCACGTTGTTTGACACTTGCATTGTTGTCAAATGTCAATTGGGTGGAAAAACTGTTTGAAAATTAAATAGTCCAATGGGGTAATATCATATGGCAAAGTGTAAACTAAAGTGTACACCATAGTGCCTTGCTCTTACCGATTGAACTTTCTTATTTGTACACTAATTTTTGACACGTTGTTCGATGCTTGCATTGTTTTCAAGTGTCAATTGGATGGAGAAACAATTTGAAATTTATACTGTCCAATAGGGTAATGTCACGTGGCAGATTGTAAACTAAAGTGTACACCATGGTATGCATGTAACGTGGTTCGTATCGATTGAAATTTTGCTATTTGTACACTAATTTTCGACACATTGTTTGACACTTGCATTGTTGTCAAGTGTCAATTGGATGGGAAAACTATTTTAAATTTAAACTGTCCAACTGAGTAATGTCACGTGGCAAAATATAGGTGTACATGTAGCAAGGTTCTTGGCGATTGAACTTTGCTATATGTACAATGATTTTTGACATGTTGTTTGACACTTGGATTGTTGTTAAGTGTCAATCGGATGGAAAAACCGTTAGAAATTTAAACTTTCCAACAGAATAATGTCTTGTGGCAAGGTGTAAACTAAATTGTACAACATAGTGTACATGTAGCAAGGTTCGTACCGATTGAAATTTGCTATTTGTACACTGATTTTGAAGCCTTTGTTTCAGACTTGCATTGTAGTCAAATGTCACTTGATGGGAAAATTGTTTGAAATTTATACTGTCCAACAGGGTAATATCACATGGCAAAGTGTAAACTAAAGTTTGTACACGATAGTGCACATGTAGCATGGTTCTTACCGATCAAACTTTGCTATTTGTACACTCATTTTTGGCACATTGTTCGATGCTTACATTGTTGTCAAGTATCAATTGGATGGGAAAATAGTTTGGAATTTAAAATGTCCAACAGGGTAATGTCACGTAGCAAAGTGTAAACTAAAGTGTACATCATAGTGTACATGTAGCAAGGTTCCCACCGATAGAACATTGATATTTGTACACTGATTTTTGGCACATTGTTTAACACTTGCATTTTTCTCAAGTGTCAGTTGGATGGGAAAACTATTTGAATTTTAAACTGTCGAACAGGTTAATATCACGTGACAAAATGTAAACTAAAGTGTACACCATAGTGTACATGTAGCAAGGCTCTTATCGATTGAACTTTGCTATTTGTACACTGATTTCGGACACATTGTTTCACACTTACATTGTAGTCAAGTGTCAATTGGATGGGAAAACTGTTTGAAATTCATACCGTCTAACAGGGTAATGCCAAGTTGCAAAGGGTAAACTAAGGTTTACACCATAGTGTACATGTAGCAGGGTCCCTACCGATTGATCATTGTTATTTGTACACTGATTTTTGACACGTTGTTCAACACTTGCATTGTTGTCAAGTTTCAAAAGGATGGAAAATTTGTTTGAAATTTAAGCTGTCCAAAAGCTAATGTCACCTGAAAAAGTGTAAACTAATGTGTAGACCATAGTGTACATGTAGCAAGATTCTTATCGATTGAACTTCGCTATTTGTACACTAATTTTTGACACGTTGTTTAACGCTAGTATTGTCGTCAAGTGTCAATTGAATGGGAAAACTGTTTGAAATTTAAACTGGCCAACATGATAATGTCACGTGGCAAAGTGTAAACTAAAGTGTACAACATAGTGTACATGTAGCAAGGTTATTACCGATTGAACTCTGCTATTTGTACACTGGTTTTGGACAAGTTGTTTCACCCTTGCTTTGTAGTCAAGTGTCAATTAGATGGGAAAAATGTTTGAAATTGAAATTGTCCAACAGGGTAATGTCACATGGCAAAGTGAAAACTGAAGTGTTCACCATAGTGTACATGTAACAAGGTCCACACCGATTGAACTTTGCAATTTCTACACTGATTTTTGAAATGTTGTTTAACACTTGCATTGTTTTTAAGTGTCAATTGGATTGGAAAATTGTTTGAAATTTAAACTGTCCAACAGGGTAATGTCACGTGGCAAAGTGTAAACTAAAATGTACATCATAGTGTACATGTAACAAGGTTCTTACCGATTGAACTTTGCTATTTGTACAGTGATTTTTGTCACGTTGCTTGACATTTGCATTGTTGTCAAGTGTCAGATGGATGGGAAAACTATTTGAAATTTATAATGTCTAACTGGATAATGTCATGTGGCAAAGTGTAAACTAAATTATATACCATAGTGTACATGTAGCAAGGTTCGTATCAATTGAACTTTCCTACTCGTACACTTATTTTTGACTCGTTGTTTGACTCTTGCATTGTTGTTAAGTGTTAATTGGCTGGAAAAACTGTTTGAAATTTTAATTGTCCAACAGGGTAATATCACGTGGCAAAGTGTAAATTAAAGCGTACACTATAGTGTACATGTAGCAAGGTCTTTACTGATTGAACATTGCTATTTGTACACTAATTTTTGACAAGTTGTTTGACACTTGCATTGTTGTCAAGTGTCAATTGGATGGGAAAATAGTTTGAAATTTAAACTGTTTGAACTTTGTTGTATGTACACTAATTTTTGACAAGTTGTTTGACACTTGCATTGTTGTCAAGTGTCAATTGGATGGGAAAATAGTTTGAAATTTAAACTGTTTGAACTTTGTTGTATGTACACTAATTTTTGACAAGTTGTTTGACACTTGCATTGTTGTCAAGTGTCAATTGGATGGGAAAATAGTTTGAAATTTAAACTGTTTGAACTTTGTTGTATGTACACTAATTTTTGACAAGTTGTTTGACACTTGCATTGTTGTCAAGTGTCAATTGGATGGGAAAATAGTTTGAAATTTAAACTGTTTGAACTTTGTTGTATGTACACTAATTTTTGACAAGTTGTTTGACACTTGCATTGTTGTCAAGTGTCAATTGGATGGGAAAATAGTTTGAAATTTAAACTGTTTGAACTTTGTTGTATGTACACTAATTTTTGACAAGTTGTTTGACACTTGCATTGTTGTCAAGTGTCAATTGGATGGGAAAATAGTTTGAAATTTAAACTGTTTGAACTTTGTTGTATGTACACTAATTTTTGACAAGTTGTTTGACACTTGCATTGTTGTCAAGTGTCAATTGGATGGGAAAATAGTTTGAAATTTAAACTGTTTGAACTTTGTTGTATGTACACTAATTTTTGACAAGTTGTTTGACACTTGCATTGTTGTCAAGTGTCAATTGGATGGGAAAATAGTTTGAAATTTAAACTGTTTGAACTTTGTTGTATGTACACTAATTTTTGACAAGTTGTTTGACACTTGCATTGTTGTCAAGTGTCAATTGGATGGGAAAATAGTTTGAAATTTAAACTATCAAACAGGGTAATGTCACGTGGTAAAGCATGTAGCAAGGTTCGTATCAATTGAACTTTCCTACTCGTACACTTATTTTTGACTCGTTGTTTGACTCTTGCATTGTTGTTAAGTGTTAATTGGATGGAAAAACAGTTCGAAATTTTAATTGTCCAACAGGGTAATATCACGTGGCAAAGTGTAAATTAACGCGTACACCATAGTGTACATGTAGTAAGATTCTTACCGATTGAACTTTGCTATTTGTACACTGATTTTTGACACGTTGTTTGACGCTTGCATTTTTCTCAAGGGTTAATTGGATAGGAAAACAGTTTGAAATTTAAACTATTCAATAGGATAATGTCACGTGGCAAAGTGTAAACTAAAGTGTACACAATAGTGTACATGTAGCCAGGTCCATACCAATTGAACTATGTTATTTGTACACTAATTTGACACTTCCATTGTTGTTGAGTATCAATTGAATGGGAAAACTGTTGGAAATTTAAACTTTCCAATAAGGTAATGTCACGTGGCAAAGTGTAAACTAAAGAGTATACCACAGTGTATAGGCAACAAGGTTCATACCGATTGAATTTTGCTATTTGTACACTGATTTTTGACCCGTTATTTGACACTTTCATTGTCGCCAAGTGTCAATTGGATGGAAAAACTGTTTGAAATTTAAGCTGTCCAGCAGGGTAGTGTCACATGGCAAAGTGAAACTAAAGTGTACTCCATAGTGTACATGTCGCAAGGTTCTTATCGATTGAAATTTGCTATTTATACACTGACTTTTGATACGTTGTTTGACACATATATTGTTGTCAAGTGTTAATTGGATGAAAAAACTATTTGCAATTTAAACTGTCTAAAAGGGTAATGTCACGTGGCAAAGTGTAAACTAAAGTGTACACCATAGTATACATGTAGCAAGATTCTTACCAATTGAACTATGCTATTTGTACAATGATTTTTGATATGTTGTTTGAGACTTACATTGTTGTCAAGTCTCAATTGGATGGGGCATCTATTTGAAATTTAAACAGTCCAACAAGGTAATGTCGCATGGTAAAGTGTAAACTAAAGTGTACACCTTAGTGCACGTGTAGGAAGGTACTTACCGATGAGCTTTGCTATTTGTACATTGATTTGTGACACCCTGTTTGATACTTGCATTGTTGTCAAGTGTCAGTTGGATGGAAAAATTGTTTGAAATTTGTACTGTCTAACAAGATAATGTCACGCGACAAAGTGTAAATTAAAGTGTACACCATCGTGTACATGTAGCAAGNACCAAAGTGTGCACCATATGTTGCAAGGTTCTTATCGATTAAACTTTGCTATTTGTACTTTTATTTTTAACACGTTGTTTAAGACTTGCATTGTTGTCCAGTGTTAATTGGATGGGAAGACTGTTTGAAATTTATACTGTCTAATAGGGTATTGTCATGTGGCAAAGTATAAACTAAAGTGTACACCATGGTGTACATATAAAAGGTCCTTACCGGTTCAACATTACTGTTTGTACATTGATTTTTGGCACGTTGTTTAACACTTGTATTGTTGTCAAGTGTCAACTGAAAGGAAAACTATTTGAAATTTAAACTTTCCAGCAGGGTAATGTCACGTGACAAAGTGTAAACTAAAGTGTTACAACATAGTGTACATGTCGCAAGGTTCTTACCGATTGAACATTGCTATTTGAATACTAATTTTAGACACGTTGGTTGATATTTGCAATGTTGTCAAGTGTCAATTGGATGGAAAAATTGTTTGAAATTTAAACTATCCAATAGGGCAATATCACGTGGCAAAGTGTAAACTGAAGTGTACATCATTGTGTACATGTAGTAACATTCTTACCGATTGAACATTACCATTTGTACACTGATTTTTCACACGTTGATTTACACTTGCATTGTTCTCAAGTGTCAATTGGAGGTAAAAACTATTCAGCAGGATAATGTCACGTGACGAAGTGTAAACTTTAGTGTACATGTCGTAAGGTTCTTACCGACTGAACATTGCTATTTGTACACTAATTTTTGACACGATGTTTGACACATGCATTGTTATCAAGTGTCAATTGGATGGGAAAATTGTTTGAAATTTAAACTGTCTAGCGGGGTAATGTTGCGTGATAAAGTATAAACTAAAGTGTGTACACCATAGTGTACATGTCGCAAGGTTCTTACCGATTGAACATTGCAATTTGAACACTGATTTTTCACACGTTGTTTGACACTTGTATTGTTGTCAAGAGTCAATTGGATGGGAAAACTGTTTGAAATATAAACTGTCAAATAGGGCAATGTCACGTGACAAAGTGTAAACTAAGGAGTACATCATAGTGTACATGTAACAAGATTCTTACCGATTTAACATTGCTATTTGAACACAAATTTGTGACACGTTGTTTGACACTTGCATTGTTGTCAAGTGTCAATTGGATGGGAAAACTCTTTCAAATTTAAACTATCTAATAGGGTAATGTCACGTGAAAAATTGTAAACTAAAGTGTATACCATAGTGTACATGTAGCAAGGTTCATATCGATTGAACTTTGCTATTTGCACACTGATTTTTTACACGTTGTTTGACACTTCTATTGTTGTAAAGTATCAATTCGATTGGTAAACTATTTGAAGTTTATACTTTCTAATAGGATAATGTCACGTGGCAAAGTGTAAACTAAAGTGTACACCAAAGTATACATGTAGCTGGGTCCTTACCGATTGAACATTGCTATTTGTACACTGATTTTTGACACATTGTTTAACCCTTCCATTGTTGTCAAGTGTCAATTGGATGGGAAAAAAGTTTGAAATTTAAACTGTCAAACAAGGTAATGTCACGTGGCAAAGTGTAAACTAAAGTGTAAGCTATAGTCTACATGTAGCAAGGTTCTTACCGATTGAACATTGTTGTATGTACACTGATTTTTGACACGTTGTTTGACACGTACATTGTTGTCAAGTGTCAATTGGATAGGAAAATTGTTTAAAATTTAAACTGTCCGACAGGGTAATGTCACGTGGCATATTGTAAACTAAAGTATACACCATAGTGTACATGTAGCAAGGTTCTTATAGATTGAACTTTGCTATTTGTACACTGATTTTTGACACGTTGTTTGATGCTTGCATTTTT
>NW_019229313.1:292309-309504 GCF_002742605.1 Olea europaea var. sylvestris
TGTACATGTAGCAAGGTTCTTATAGATTGAACTTTGCTATTTGTACACTGATTTTTGACACGTTGTTTGATGCTTGCATTTTTTTCAAGTGTCAATTGGATGGAAAAACAGTTTGAAATTTAAATTGTTCAATAGGGCAATGTCACGTGGCAAAGTGTAAACTAAAGTGTACACAATAGTGTACATGTAGCAAGGTCCTTACTGATTGAACTTTACTATTTGTACACTGATTTTTGACACATTGTTTAACACTTCCATTGTTGTTAAGTATCAATTGGATGGGAAAATTGTTTGAAATTTAAACTTTCCAATAGGGTAATGTCACGTGGCAAAGTCTAAACTAAAGTGTACACTATAGTGTATAGGTAGCAAGGTTCATACTGATTGAACTTTTCTATTTGTACACTGATTTTTAACACGTTGTTTGACACTTTCATCATCATCAAGTGTCAATTGGATGGAAAAACTGTTTGAAAGTTAAACTGTCCAGCAAGGTAGTGTCACATGACAAAGTGAAAACTAAACTGTACTCCATAGTTTATATGTTGCAAGGTTCTTACCGATTGAACTTTGCTATTTATACACTGATTTTGGACACGTTGTTTGACACTTGCATTGTTGTCAAGTATCAATTGGATGGGAAAACACCTTTTTATACTCTGATTTTTGACACGTTGTTTGACACTTGCATTGTTGTCAAGTGTCAATTGGAAGGAAAAATAGTTTGAAATTTAAACTGTCCAGTCAAGTAATGTCTCATGGTAAATTGTAAACTAAAGTGTACACCATAGTGTACATGTAGCAAGGTCCTTACCGATTGAACTTTGCTATTTGTACACTGATTTTTAAAATATTGTTAGACACTTGCATTGTTGTCAAGTGTCAATTGGATGGGAAAACAACTATTTGTACTCTAATTTTTGACACGTTTTTTGACACTTGCATTGTTGTCAAGTGTGAATTGGATGGAAAAACAGTTGGAAATTTAAATTGTCCAGCAAGGTAATGTCACGTGGTAAAGTGTAAACTAAAGTATACACCATAGTGTACATATAGCAAGGTCCTTACTGATTGAACTTTGCTATTTTTGACTCGTTGATTGACACTTGCATTGTTATTAAGTATCAATTGGATTGGAAAACTAATTGAAATTTAAATTGTCCAATAGGGTAATGTCACGAGGCAAAGTGTAAACTAAAGTACACACCATACTGTACATGTAGCAAAGTCCTTACATATTAAACTTTGCAATTTGTACACTGATTTGTGACACGTCGTTTGACACTTGTATTGTTTCAAGTGTCAATTGGATGGAAAAACTGTTCAAAATTTAAATTGTCCAACATGATAATGTCACGTGGCAAAGTGTGAGATAAAGTGTACACCATAGTGTACATATAGTAGGGTCCTTACCGATTAAACTTTACTATTTGTACACTAATTTGTGGCACGTTGTTTCACACTTGCATTGTTGTCAAGTGCCAATTTAATGGGAAAACAACTATTTGTACTCTGATTTTTGACACGTTGTTTGACACTTGCATTGTAGTCAAGTGTCAACTGGATGGGAAAACAGTTTGAAATTTGAATTGTCCAACAGGGTAATGTCACGTGGCAAAGTGTAAACTAAAGTGTACACCATAGTATACATGTAGCTGGGTCCTTACCGATTAAACATTGCTATTTGTACACTAATTTTTGACACGTTGTTTAACCCTTACATTGTTGCCAAGTGTCAATTGGATGGGAAAATAGCTATTTGTACTCTGATTTTTGACACGTTGTTTGACAATTGCATTGTTGTCAAATGTCAATTGGATGGGAAAAAAGTTCGAAATTTAAATTGTCCAACAGGGTAATGTCACCTAAAAAAGTGTAAACTAAAGTGTACACCATAGTGTACATGTAGCAAGGTGCTTACCGATTGAACTTTGCTATTTGTAAACTGATTTTTGACTCGTTGTTTGACGCTTGAATTGTTGTTAAGTATCAATTGGATGGGAAAACTATTGGAAATTTAAACTGTCCAATAGGGTAGTGTCACGTGTCAAAGTGTAAACTAAAGTGTACATCACAGTGTACATGAAGCAAGGTCATTACGGATTGAGCTTTGCTATTTGTACACTGATTTGTGACACGTTGTTTGACACTTGCATTGATGTTAAGTGTGAATTGGATAGGAAAATAGTCAGAAATTTAAACTGTCCAACATGGTGATGTCCCGTGGAAGAGTGTGAACTAAAGTGTACACCATAGTGTACTTGTAGCAAAGTTCTTACCGATTGAACTTTCCTATTTGTACACTGATTTTTGACACGTTGTTTGACACTTGCGCTGTTGTCAAGTGTCAATGGGATGGGAAAACTATTTTAAGTCTAAACTGTCCAACAGGGTAATGTCACATGGTAAACAGTAAACTAAAGTTTACACCGTAGCGTACATGTAGCAAGGTTCTTACCGATTGAGCTTTGCTATTTGTACACTAATTTTTGATACGTTGTTTGACACTCGCATTGTTGTAAAGTATTAATTGGATGGGAAAATTTTTTGAAGTTTATGCTGTCTAACAGGGTAATGTCACGTGGCAAAGTGTAAACTAAACACCACATAGTACATGTAGCAAGGATCTTATCGATTGAATTTTGCTATTTGCACACTGATTTGTGACACGTTGTTTGACACTCGCATTGTTGTCAAGTGTCAAATGGATGGGAAAACTTGTTGAAATTTAAACTATCCAATAGGGTAACGTCACGTGGTAAAGTGTAAACTAAAGTGCACACCATAGTACACATGTAGCAAGGTCTTTATCGAATGAAATTTGCTATTTGTACACTGATTTTTGCTATTTGTACACTGATTTTTGTTACGTTGTTTGAAACTTGCATTGTTGTTAAGTGTCAAATGGATGGAAAAACAGTTTGAAATTTAAACTGTCCAATAGGGTAACGTCATGTGGCAAATTTTAAACTTAAGTGTACACCATAATATACATGTAGCAAGGTTCTTATCGATTAAACATTGCTATTTGTACACTGATTTTTGACACGCTGTTTGACACTTACATTGTTGTCAAGTGTCAATTTGATGGGAAAGGTTTTTCAAATTTAAACTATCCAGCAAGGTAACATCACGTGGTAAATTGTAAACTAAAGTGTACACCATAGTGTATATGTAGCAAGGTCCTTATTTATTGAACTTTGCTATTTTTACACTGATTTTGGACTCGTTGTTTGACACTTGCATTGTTCTGAAGTGCCAATTAGATGGGAAAACTATTTGAAATAAAAACTGTCCAATAGGGTAATGTCACATGATAAAGTGTGAACTAAAGTGTACACCATAGTGTACATGTAGCAAGGTTATTAGCGATTGAATTTTGCAATTTGTACACTGATTTTTGACACGTTGTTTGACACTTGCATTATTGTTAAGTATCAATTGGACGGGAAAATAATTTGAAATTTAAACTATCCAACAGGGTAATTGTAGAACCCCAAATAATTATAGACACCTTAGTGGCACTAAGACATGAATATTGGATGACTAAAGTATACTTCAGATTTTTAGTCTCATTTAAGACCCATTTTAGACATAGGAAACATTCGATTTGGAAATTGATATCTAAATAAAAGTTGTAGCTCTTTGAGTTAGCTTTCCAACGCACTTTGAATTACCTCAATTGAATATTAGGAGAAGAAGTTATGATAGAAACACTGAAAGCTATGCAGTGTCAATCGGACTACAACCGGTCCACCGAAACTGCCTGAAATGAAAATTCTCGTTTTTCTCTAGAATTTAAATATTTATTTTCATCAATTATATTCTCAAAGGGCCACCCAAGTTTTTGGCAATAAAAACCCCACTAAATTGAAGCATTTAACCTCAAACTTAAATGGTACCCATATTTTCTCTCTTAAATGAAATTTGACCCTTCATTTGCTTTAAGTTATAGGATATTTACCTATAAATAGAGATCTAATTTCACTCATTTTGTCTCACATCAAAAGCAAGAGCTTTTACATACTAAAGAAAGAGTTTCTAAGAGAGAAAAAGAAAGGGAGGAAACTATTTTTCCTAAAAGTTTAAGAAGTGTTTTCAAGCATCAATTCTCAACGGCTTTCAAACATCCAAGGAGTGCATTTCTTTCAACATCCAAGTTTCATCGAAGTTTTCTATCCAAGTTCTCAAAGTTTCAAAAGCATCAATCAAGGTAGGTAGAGGTGCAATGTGTTTAATCGTGTTAAGTTATAAGTTTCGATTCATGTTAATGTTTGTATGTCAAATGGTACTCCGGTACGGTATATCCCTCTATGTTAATGGTTGTGTGTCAAATGGTACTCCGGTAGGGCATACCCCTCTATGTTGAAGAAATATTCGTATGTCAAATGGTGCCCTCGGGTACGGCATACCCCTTCATGTCAAATGGTGCCTCCGGGTACGGCATGTATGAAAAGTTATAAAGTTAATGTTTTGAAATGTATAACTTGATCACGAATGCACCTATGACACCTATTGAGTTTTCCAACTCACGGGTTTAATCCCATCTCTACAAATTGAAGGGATTCTACCTCGGGCATGGATGGAGGAGAAGATGGAGAGTGATGCAACGAGCCCATGGAAATCCGGTGAATAAGTGATTTGGATTTATTTTTATGAAATGTTTTCCAATGTTATTTCTTTAATATTTTGAATAACGCAGAATGCGAGAACAAGTTATGTTTTCTTCAAATAAATTACATTTTATTGTTTTGAAAAATGATTCAGTATTTTTGTTTAAAGTATTTGAAGTATTATTATTTAAATTAATATCCGAAGTTGTTAGCTTCCGCTAAAACGTATACACTTGTTACTAAACCACCGGTTAAGCTAAGTAAAGTAAGTAGTGTTCCGGTCCACTAAGGGTCGGGGCGTTACAGTAACGCCAAGTGACAAAGTTTAAACTAACCATAGTATACAAGTAGCAATGTTCTTACCGACTGAGCATTGCTATTTGTACCCTGATTTTTGACACGTTGTTTGACACTTGCATTGCTGTCAAGTGTCAATTTGATGGGAAAGCTTTTTCAAATTTAAACTGTCCAGCAGGGTAACATCACGTGGCAAATTCAAAACTAAAGTGCACACTATAGTGTATATGTAGCAGGGTCCTTATCGATTGAACTTTGCTATTTGTACATTGATTTTAGACACGTGGTTCGACACATGCATTTTTGTCAAGTGTCAATTAGATGGGAAAACTATTTGAAATCTAAACTGTCCGACAGGATAATGTCACGTGACAAAGTGTTAACTAAAGTGTACACCATAGTGTACATGAAGCAAGGTTCTTACCGATTGAACTTTGCTATTTGTACACTGATTTTTAACATGTTGTTTGACACCTGTATTCTTGTTAAGTGTCAATTGGATGGGAAAACTATTTGAAATTTAAATTGTCCAACAGGGTAATGTCAAGTGGGAAAGTGTAAGCTAAAGTGTATACCGTAGTGCACATGTAGCAAGGTCCTTACCGATTGAACTTTGCTATTTGTACACAGATTTGTGACACATTGTTTGACACTTGCATTGTTGTCAAGTCTCAATTGGGTGGAAAAATAGTTTGAAATCTAAACTGTTCAACATGGTAATGTCACGTGGCAATGTGTGAACTAAAGTGTACATGTAGCAAGGTCCTTAACGATTGAACTTTGCTATTGTACACTGATTTTTGACGCGTTGTTTGACACTTGCATTGCTGTCAAGTGTCAATTGGATGGGAAAACTATTTTAAATTTAAACTGACCAACATGGTAATGTCACGTGGCAAAGTTTAAACTAAAGTGTACACCATAGTCTACATGTAGCAAGGTCCTTACCGATTGAACTTTGCTATTCGTACACTAATTTTTGACATGTTGTTTGACACTTGTATTGTTGTTAAGTGTCAATTGGACGGGAAAAAGGTTTAAAATTTAAACTATCCAACAGAGTAATGCCATGTGGCGAAGTTTAAACTCAAGTGTACACCATAATATACATGTAGCAAGGTTCTTACCGATTGAACGTTATTATTTATACACTAATTTTTGACACGTTGTTTGACACTTGCATTGTTGTCAAGTGTCAATTTGAAGGGAAGGCTTTTTTAAATTTAAACTGTCTCGCAGGGTAATGTCATGTGGCAAATTGTAAACTAAAGTGTACACCATAGTGTATATGTAGCAAGGTCTCTATCGATTGAACTTTGCTATTTGTCCACTGATTTTTGACACGTTATTTGACATATGCATTGTTTTCAAGTGTCAATTAGATGGGAAAACTATTTGAAATCTAAATTGTCCAACAGGGTAATGTCACATGACAAAGTGTGAACTAAAGTGTACACCATAGTGTGCATGGAGCAAGGTTCTTACCTATTGAACTTTGCTATTTGTACACTGATTTTTGACACGTTGTTTGACACTTGCATTGTTGTCAAGTGTCAATTGGATAGGAAAATTGTTTCAAATTTAAACTATCCATTATCATAATGTCACGTGGCAGAGTGTAAAGTAAAGTGTGCACCATAGTGTACATGTAGAAAGGTTTTTACCGATTGAACTTTGCTATTTATACAACGATTTTTGACACGTTGCTTGACACTTACATTGTTGTCTAGTGTCAATTAGATGGAAAAACTACTTTAAATCTAAACTGTCCAACATGGCAATGTCACATGGGAAAGTGTAAATTAAAGTGTACACTATACTGTACATGTAGAAGGTCCTTACCGATTGAACTTTGCTATTTGTACACTAAAAATTGACACATTTTTTAACACTTACATTGTTGTCATGTGTCAATTGTATGGGAAAACTATTTCAAATCTAAATTGTCTAATATGGCAATGTCACATGACAAAGTGTAAACTAAAGTGTACACCGTAGTGTACATGTAGCGAGGTCCTTACCAATTGAACTTTGCTATTTGTACAATGATCTGTGACATGTTGTTTGACACTTGCATTGTTGTCAAGTTGTCAATTGGATGGGAAAACTGTTTGAAATTTAAATTGTACAATAGGGTAATGTCACGTGGTAAAGTGTAAACTAAAGTGTGCACCATAGCGTACATGTAGCAAGGTTTTACCGATTGAACTTTGCTATTTGTACACCGATGTTTGACACATTGTTTGACACTTTCATTATTGTCAAGTGTCAGTTGGATGGGAAAACTATTTGAAATTTAAACTATCCAACATGGTAATGTCATGTGGTAAAGTGTAAAATAATGTGTACACCATAGTGTACTTGTAGCAAGATTTTTACCGATTGAACTTTGCTATTTGTACACCAATGTTTGACATGTTGTTTGACACTTCCATTGTTGTCATGTGTCAATTGGATCGGAAAACTGTTTGAAATTTAAACTGTTTAATAGGGTAATGTCCCGTGGCAAAGTGGAATTAATATGTACACTATAGTGTATACGTAGCAAGGTTCTTACCAATTAAACTTTCCTATTTGTACATTGATTTTTCACACGTTGTTTGATGCTTGTATTGTTGTCAAGTGTCAATTGGATGCGAAAACTATTTGAAATTTAAACTGACCAGCATGGTAGTATCACGTGGCAAAGTGTAAACTAAAGTGTAGACCGTAGTGCACATGTAGCAAGGACCTTACCGATTGAACTTTGCTATTTGTACACTGATTTGTGACACGTTGTTTGACACTTGCATTGTGGTCAAGTGTCAATTGGATGGGAAAACTATTTGAAATTTTAAATGTCCAACAGGGCAACATCACGTGGTAAAGTGTAAACTAAAGTGTACACCATAGCAAGGTCCTTACCGATTGAACTTTGCTACTTGTATACTGAATTTTGACACTTTGTTTGACACTTTCATTGTTGTTAAGTGTCAATTGGACGGGAAAAGTGTTTGAAATTTAAACTGTCCAACAGGGTAATGCCATGTGGTAAAGTTTAAACTAAAATGTATACCATAATATACATGTAGCAAAGTTCTTACCGATTGAACATTACTATTTGTACACTAATTTTTGACACGTTGTTTGACACTTGCATTGTTGTCAAGTGTCAATTTGATGGGAAAGCTTTTTCAAATTTAAACTGTCCAGTAGGGTAACGTCATGTGGAAAATTGTAAACTAAGTGTACACCATAGTGTATATGTAGCAATGTCTTTATCGATTGAATTTTGCTATTCGTACACTGATTTTGGACACGTTGTTTAACGCATGCATTTTTGTCAAGTGTCAATTAGATGAGAAAACTATTTGAAATCTAAACTGTCCAACAGGGTAATGTCACATGACAAAGTTTGAACGAAAGTGTACACCATAGTGTACATGGAGCAAGGTTCTTACCGATTGAACTTTGCTATTTGTACACTAATTTTTGATACGTTGTTTGACACCTGTATTGTTGTCAAGTGTCAATTGGATGGGAAAAATATTAGAAATTTAAACTGTCAAACAGGGTAATGTCACATGGTAAAGTGTAAACTAAAGTGTACACCGTAGTGCATATGTAGCAAGGTCCTTACCGATTGAACTTTGCTATTTGTACACAGATTTGAGACACACTGTTTGACACTTGCATTGTTGTCAAGTGTCAATTGGATGGAAAAATAGTTTGAAATCTAAACTATTCAGCATGGTAACGTCATGTGGCAATGTGTGAACTAAAGTGTACACCATTGTGTACAAGTAGCAAGGTCCTTAACGATTGAACTTTGCTATTTGTACACTGATTTTTTATGCATTATTTGACACTAGCATTGTTTTCAAGCGTCAATTGGATGGAAAAATTGTTTTAAATTTAAATTTACCAACAAGGTAATGTCACGTGGCAAAGTGTAAACTAAAGTGTACACCATAGTGTACATGTAGCAACGTCCTCACCGATTGAACTTTGCTATTCGTACACAAATTTTTGACACATTGTTTGACACTTGCATTGTTGTTAAGTGTCAATTGGATGGAAATATAGTTTGAAATTTAAACTGTCCAACTGGGCAATGCCATGTGGCGAAGTTTAAGCTAAAGTATACACCATAGTATACATGTAGCAAGGTTCTTATCGATTGAACATTGCTATTTGTATACTGATTTTTAACACGTTGTTTGATACTCGCATTATTGTCAAGTGTCAATTTGATGGAAAGGCCTTTTCAAATTTAAAATGTCCAGAAGGGTATTGTCACGTGGCAAATTGTAAACTAATGTGTACACCATAGTCTATATGTAGCAAGGTCCTTATCGATTGAACTTTACTATTTGTACACTGATTTTTGACACGTTATTTGACACATGCATTGTTGTCAAGTGTCAATTAGATGGAAAAACTATTTGAAACCTAAATTGTCCAACAGGGTAATGGCACATGACAAAGTGTGAAAGAAAGTGTACACCATAGTGTGTATGTAGCAAGGTTCTTATCGATTGAACTTTGCTATTAGTACACTGATTTTTGACACGTTGTTTGACACTTGTATTGTTGTCAAGTGTCAATTGGATGGAAAAACTATTTCAAATTTAAACTGTCCAACAGGGTAATGTCACGTGAAAGAGTGTGAACTAAAGTGTACACCATAGTGTACATGTTGCAAATTTTTTACCGATTAAACTTTTCTATTTGTACACCAATGCTTGACATGTTGTTTGACACTTCCATTGTTTTCAGGTGTCAATTGGATCGAAAAACTATTTGAAATTTAAATTATCCAACCGGGTAATGTCACGTGGCAGAGTGTGAACTAAAGTGTGCACCATAGTGTACATGTAGTAAGGTTTTTACCGATTGAACTTTGCTATTTGTACACCAATTTTTGACACGTTGTTTGACACTTGCAGTGTTGTCTAGTGTCAACTGGATGGGAAAACTGTTTTAAATCTAAATTGTTCAACATGGAAATGTCGCATGGCAAAGTGTAAACTAAAGTGTACACCATAGTGTACATGTAGCAAGGTCTTTATCGATTGAACATTGCTCTTTAACAAGTTGGTATTTGATGGATCAATAATATTTAACAAGTTTTTTTTACTATACGGATGAACAGTACCATACGGATGAACAGTAAATTTTTTTTTTAGATCTGAAAATCAATAACAAAACCAACAAAGAAAACGAAAACTGATTCGTGGGAAAATTGAGCCCAGAAACGGAATTTGAAGATTTTTGATGAAACTTTTGGATCAAAAGATCTAGAAAACCTTTTGGACACAAGAACACAAGGAATTGGAAAAAATTTAGAAAACAAAGGATATAACCTGATTAAATTGGAGCCAAAGCTCTGATACCAACTGATGCGAACCCCGTAGCAATGGAAACTACGAAACCCACAATGAGATTGATGCGGAACCCAAGAACGCCAATACTAACCCGGTTTTGGATCTTGAACCCCAAGAATTGAACCAAGAAACCCTAGATTAGCGAAGAACCTAAAACCCCTTGATTACTATTAAAAGAACCCACAATCTGATTGATTAGAATGCCACAAGAAGTTGAATCTTGATAAGTTCCAAGATTGTTCAAGAAGAACAATAAATTGAAAGAATAAATTTCTCTCTCTATAATACTAATTCAAGCAAAAGTCAAAAGTTTTTACAGTGAAAAATATTCTCCTATTTATACTAATCCACGAATAGAAGTCAAAAGGAAATATAATTTTAATAATCTAACAAAATTCCTAAAATATTCGTCCAATTTGGTAGGAGTTTGATTAAGAATGAAATTCTAGTAAAATAAGGAAAAACGCGGAAAAAAAGGAAAATTGCGCCCAGAAATGAACCGTACGGTTGCATGGTTATAACTCGTGCTGCCGCGTGGTAATAAAATTTTGGCCATTGAATTCTCAGTCTCATGTCGTGCGGTTGCACCGTGCAGCCACATGGTTATACTGCCCATTCTCTTCTTCGGCTGCTTGTAACGCATTGATCCATTTTATTTCGACCTTTGACCCAAACACGAAACTTATCCCATTTTGAGTCCCGAACATGGTTCCATCAATAGTTTCTTGAACGAGCAATCCCATCGCTTGTTTAACTTGTTTTGCTCTCGATCACGTCATCGGTCCACCTTCGATTATCAACGGGTCTCATCTCGCACTTGCCTTCTTCTGGCTCGACTCTTGGATCACATCAGTATATGTAGCAAGGTCCTTGTCGATTGAACTTTACTATTTGTACACTAATTTTGGACACGTTGTTCGACACTGGCATTATTATCAAGTGTCAATTAAATGGGAGAACTATTTGAAATCTAAACTGTCCAACAGAGTAATGTCACATGACAAAGTGTGAACTAAAGTTTACTCCATAGTGTACATGTAGCAAGGTTCTTACCGATTGAACTTTGCTATTTGTACACTGATTTTTGATGCGTTATTTGACACTTGCATTATTGTCAAGTGTCAATTGGACGGGAAAATAATTTGAAATTTAAAATGTCCGACAGGGTAACATCATGTGGCGAAGTGTAAACTAAAGTGTACACCATAGTGTACATGTAGCAATGTCCTTACCGATTGAACTTTGCTATTTGTACACTGATTTTTGACACGTTGTTTGACACTTGCATTATTGTTATGTGTCAATTGGACAGGAAAACAATTTGAAATTTAAACTGCCCAACAGGGTAGCGCCACGTGGCAAAGTTTAAACTAAAGTGTACGCCATAGTATACATGTAGCAAGGTTCTTACCGATTGAACGTTGCTATTTGTAGCTTTATTTTTGACACGTTGTTTGACACTTGCATTGTTGTCAATTGTCAATTTGATGGGAAAGCTTTTTCAAATTTAAACTGTCTGGCAGGGTAACATCACGTAGCAAATTCTAAACTAAAGTGTACACCATAGTGTATATGTAGCAAGGTCCTTATCGATTGAACTTTTCTATTTGTACAATGATTTTGGACACGTTGTTTGACACATGCATTTTTGTCAAGTGTCATTTAGATGGAAAAACTATTTGAAATCTAATTTGTCCAACAGGGTAATGTCACATAACAGTGTAAACTAAAGTGTACACCATAGTGTACATGTAGCAAGGTTCTTACCGATTGAACTTTGCTATTTGTACACTGATTTTGGACACGTTGTTTGACACCTGTATTGTTGTCAAGTGTCAATTGGATGGGAAAACTATTTGAAATTTAAATTGTCCAACAGGATAATGTCATGTGGCAAAGTCTAAATTAAAGTGTACACCATAGTGCACATGTAGCAAGGTCCTTACCGATTGAACTTTGATATTTGTACACAGATTTGTGACACATTGTTTGACACTTGCATTATTGTTAAGTGTCACTTGGATGGGAAAATTGTATGTAATTTAAACTTTCCAACATGGTATTGTCATGTGGCAAAGTGTAAACTAAAGCTTACACCATAGTGTAAATGATGCAAGGTTCTTACCGATTGAACTTTGTTATTTGTACATTGATTTTTGACACGTTGTTTGATACTTGCATTATTGTCAAGTGTCAATTGGATAGGAAAATTGTTTGAAATTTGTACTATCTAACGGGGTAATGTCATGTGGCAAAGTGTAAACTAAAGTGTACACCATAGTGTACATGTAGCAAGGTTCTTACAGATTGAATATTGCTATTTGTACACTGATTTTTGACGCGTTGTTTGACACTTGTATTGTTGTCAAGTGTCAATTGGATGGGAAAACTATTTTAAATTTAAACTGACCAACAAGGTAATGTCACATGGCAAAGTGTAAACTAAAGTGTACACCATAGTGTACATGTAGCAATGTTCGATCGGCAAGGACCTTATTGCATGTACACTATGGTGTACACTTTAGTTTGCAGTTGGCCACGTGACATTACCCTTTTAGACAGTATAAATTTTAAATAGTTTTCTCATCCATTTAACACTTGACAACAATGCAAGTGTTAAACAATGTGTCAAAAATCAGTGTGCAAATAGTAAAATTCAATCGGTAAGAACCTTGCTACATGTACAATATGGTGTACACTTTAGTTTACACTTTACCACGTGACAATACCCTGTTTATCATTTTAAATACCCTGTTGTCATTTTAAATTTCAAACTATTTTCCCATCCAATTGATGCTAGACTATAATTCAAGTGTCAAACAGCGTGTCTAAAATCAGTGTACAAACAGCAAAGTTTAATTGGTAAGAACATTGCTGCATGTACACTATGGTGTACACACTTTAGTTTACACTTTGCGAAACGACATTACCCTGTTGGACAGTTTGAATTTCAATCAGTTTTCCCATCCAACTGATACTTGACAACAATGCATGTGTCAAACAATGCGTCAAAAATTAGTGTACAAATAGCAAAGAACAATCTATATGAACCATGCTACATGTACACTATGGTGTACACTTCAGTTTACACTTTGCCACATGACATTACCCTATTGGACAGTTTAAATTTTAAACTATTTTCCCATCCAATTGACACTTGAAA
This sequence comes from Olea europaea var. sylvestris, assembly GCF_002742605.1. Taxonomy (NCBI): domain Eukaryota; kingdom Viridiplantae; phylum Streptophyta; class Magnoliopsida; order Lamiales; family Oleaceae; genus Olea; species Olea europaea. Next base: position 305,749 of record NW_019229313.1, read on the forward strand.
ACAATGCAAGTGTTAAAAAATGCATCAAAAATCAGTGTACAAATAGCAATATTCAATCGGTAAAAACCTTGCTACATTTATACTATGGTGTACACTTTAGTTTACACTTTGCCACGTGACATTACCCTATTGGAAAATTTTAATTTCAATCAATTTTTCCATCCAATTGACACTCGACAACAATACAAGTGTCAAACAACGTGCCAAAAATCAGTGTACAAATAGTAAAGTTCAATCGGTAAGAACCATGCGTCATGTACACTATGGTGTGCACTTTAGTTTGCACATTGCCACGTGACATTACCTTGTTGGATGGTTTAAATTTAAAAAAGTTTTTCCATCCAATTGACACTTGATAACAATGCAAGTGTCAAATAACGTGTCAAAAATCAGTGTACAAATAGCAAAGTTCAATTGGTAAGGGCTTTCCTACAAGTACACTACGGTGTACACTTTTGTTCACACATTCCCGCGTGACATTACCCTAGTTGATAGTATAAATTTCAAATAATTTTCCCATCCAATTGACACTTGACAACATTGTAAGTGTCGAACAACGTGTCCAAAATCAGTGTAGAAATAGCAAAGTTCAATTGGTAAGAACCTTGCTACATGTACACTATGGTGTACACTTTAGTTTACACTTTGCCATGTGACATTACCTTGTTGGTCAGTTTAAATTTAAAACAGTTTTCCCATCCAATTGACACTTGACAACAATACAAGTGTCAAACAATGTGTCAAAAATCAGCATACAAATAGCAAAGTTCAATCGGTAAGAACCATTCTACATGTACACTACGGTGTACACTTTAGTTTATACTTTGCCACGTGACATTACCCTATTGGAAAGTTTAAATTTCAAATAGTTTTCCCATCCAATTGACACTTGACAACAATATAAGTGCAAACAACGTGTCAAAAATCAGTGCACAAATAACAAAGTTCAATTGGTAAGATCCTTGCTACATGTACACTATGGTGTACACTTTAGTTTACACTTTCCCACATGACATTACCTTGTTGGATGGTTTAAATTTCAAATAGTTTTCCATCCAATTGACACTTGAAAACAATACAAGTGTGAAACAACATATCAAAAATTAGTGTATAAATATCAACATTCAATCGGTAAGGACCTTGCTACATGTAAATTATAGTAATGCAAGTGTCAAACATGGTGTCAAAAATCAGTGTACAAATAGCAAAGTTCAATCGGTAAGAACCTTGCTACATGAACACTATGGTGTACACTTTAGTTTACACCCTTTACCACGTGACATTACCATGTAGGACTGTTTAAATTACAAATAGTTTTCCTATAATACTCTGAAATTTTATGCTCGTTTAAATTTCTTTTAGGATAGCGATTTAACTTCCAATATTCTTTTGGCCATAAGAAAAAGGGGGGCACCACTTTTGTAGTGGTTAATGCTAGAGGTAGCCCATAAGAAAAAGGGGGCACCACTTTTGTAGTGGTTAATGCTAGAGGTAGCTAATGAATGCAGGCATGAAGTGCTAAATGTTGTGTATGCATGAAGTGATTATTAGCTAGTCGAAATTTAAGTTAAATTTGGATTTAAATGAAGTAGATTATTTTGTTAGCACTTCAATTGACCAAATTATTAAACTATTTTGTTGGGATTTATTTTACAATCTACAATTGTTGAATATGTAAGTTGGATACAAGTTTAAATTTGGGATATACTTTGCTAATAATGAAAGTTAGAGGGACTAGGTTATATTATTTGTAAGTTGGATACAAGTTTAAATTTGGGATATACTTTGCTAATAATGAAAGTTAGAGGGACTAGGTTATATTATTTGGAAAATGAGAGACTTCCTTTATAAATCTAGAATTTGTGGCCACTTATTACCCTATAATCAACCCACTTGTCATGTATCATTACCATACACTTATGCAATAGGCCAAACATGTGTAGAAGCAAGAAAAAAAAAAGAAAAATGGGAGATAAAAAGGTGAGGCGGTGGAGAGATAAAAAATAAAAAAATAAAAAATAAATAAACAAAGATCAATCCATTATCCTTATCCTTATATATATATATATATATATCCATTGCCATAGAAAAAGATTTCCTTCACTTTGCAAAACATTTATACACACAAATAGAGAGAAAAACCGACAAGAAGGAAGGAAAGGAAAAGGAAGCAAAGCCTAGCACTTTCAATTCATATTTCAATCGAAATTTCTTCAAGTTTTACGGTAAGATACTTTCCATGCTTAAGGGGTATGATTTCATGGTAATATTTATACTTAAGTTATGCATGAAAAGTCATAATATGCATATGGTGGACAAGTTCACAAAGTTAGATATCTATTTATGCCTTAGGACAAGTCCGAAGGGCACTGGCAAGCCGGAAGGTGCAAGTATGTGTTGGATTGCATTCTTTTGTGTAGTATTAACATGATAAAATCCAAGCATGGTATCTTACTGAGTATTCCTTATAGTCATAGTATTCTATTCTAAATTTTCAGATCCATGATCGTTGGGTTGATGGAAGTTAGCTAGCATAAGTGATGATGGGTTAAGGACAAAGATGTTTTGCATCGAAAGTTTCTTTTTGTATGTTTTGTTCTACGACCATTTTCCATCTGTTTTCTTAAGGTATTATATAAAAACATGTACATGACATGATGTAATATGATATAACAAGTAAATTTTGTAATCATATCCTTCATGTTAGGTTAAGAGACATTTTACAGTTTTTTTTACTTGCAAGTGATGAAATAGGCAGAAACGGAACAGTTTTGGGGTCAACTTCAAAACGATATTTCAAATTCTATAAGTATCCATTTGAGACTCTAAAAATATTTCTGCGTTCCTCTTTGAGTTTTCTAAATATGGCCACAGGTATTACTCAATTTGAATATTTGTGGCCTGAGATATAAATTTTTAAACGTCAAGGGGTCAATCTGGATTTCCTGTGTAACACTTCACTGTTTTCAGTAAAACGTCCATATCATATGATCTTGGAAAATTTTCATATTTTAACCTAGAAAGTTACTTGAAATTATCTTTCTAATGCCACAAATTTCATATAAAACGGAGTTGGGATGAATTTTATAAAAATTGTCAAACTTGCTGCCCCAACTAACCTTGATAGTGCCGAGTCCGTATATGTAAAGTATAATTTCTTGTCGACATGCACTCCTACCGGCTATTGAATTTTATAAGAATTATTTTACCAAATTGGAAATAAGTTTCCAACATGTAATACTTCTATTTAATAGTATTTACATGTACCAAAGGCAGAAGCTATTATGTTTAGTACGTGACCCTCGAAGCTTAAGTTCGGGGTGTCACATTTCCCATCCAATTGATACTAAACAACAATGCGTGTTTCAAAAAACGTGTCAAAAATTAGTGTACGAGTAGCAAAGTTCAATCGGTAAGGACCTTGCGACATGTACACTATGGTGTATACTTTGCCACGTGACATTAATCTGTTGGATAGTTTAAATTTCAAACAGTTTTTCCATCCAATTGATCTTGAGAACATTCCAAGTGTCAAACAACGTGTCAAAAATCAGTGTATAAATAATAAAGTTCAATCAGTAAGAACCTTGCTACATATACACTATGGTGTACGCACTTTAGTTTACGTTTTTCCACGTGATATTACCCTATTGGACAGTTTAAATTTCAAATTGTAGAACCCCAAATAATTCTAGACACCTTAGTGGCACTAAGACATGAATATTGGATGACTAAAGTATATTTCAGATTTTTTTT
>NW_019229313.1:310082-315797 GCF_002742605.1 Olea europaea var. sylvestris
TATGTTGAAGAAATGTTCGTATGTCAAATGGTGCCATCGGGTACGGCATACCCCTTCATGTCAAATGGTGCCTCCGGGTACGGCATGTATGAAAAGTTATAAAGTTAATGTTTTGAAATGTATAGCTTGATCACGAATGCACCTATGACACCTATTAAGTTTTTCAACTCACGGGTTTAATCCCATCTATTAAATTGAAGGAATTCTGCCTCGGGCATGGATGGAGGAGAAGATGGAGAGTGATGCAACGAGCCCATGAAAATCCGATAAATAAGTGATTTGGATTTATTTTTATGAAATGTTTTCCAATGTTATTTCTTTAAAGTTTTGAATAACGCAGAATGTGAGAACATGTTTTCTTCAAATAAATTACATTTTGTTGTTTTGAAAAATGATTCAGTGTTTTTCTTTAAAGTATTTGAAGTATTGTTATTTAAATTATTATCCGAAGATGTACGCTTCTGCTAAAATGTATACACTTGTTATTAAACCATCAGTTAAGCTAAGTAAAGTAAGTAGCGTTCCAGTCCACTAGGGGTCGGGGCGTTACAGTGTGGTATCAGAGCAAGGTTTAGCCGGTTTTGTAGACCAAGTATGTTTTTTTTTAAAAACCAAAAAGGAAAATGAAAAGTTTAAGGTATTCCATGGCGTCGTGCATCCATCCATCAACCTCATCCTAATGGCCCAGGTATGTTCATGTTTAAAGTTAATGATTATGTTTATGTTATGATGCTTTGATATGATTTAGAGAATGATCCTGAGCCTGAGCCACAGGTTGAGATGGACATAGAGTCCAGACCTGAGGCGGAAGACTTCTCCGAAGATGAAGCTCCACCAAAGAAGATTCATAGAACTTATAGGGATTAGATTTAAATCCTTGTAATAGCTTTTCTTATGTCAAGAAATAAAATACTATCTTCTTTACTTTAGTATTCGAAGAATGAAACTAATAAGAACCATATGTTTTGTCTAAAGAAAATGGCCCGCGCAAACCAAAACTTGATAAGAGACCTCCTCCGAGCGGTTCAAGACCTAGGCAGGCAAAACCCGAACCAAGCTCAACTCCTACCACTAGCTCCTAATGTTCCAAACCATGCTTCAATGGTCGAGCGATTTTGAAAGCACAAGTCCCCTACCTTCAACGGAGCAGCTGATCCACTTGCAGCCGAGGAGTGGCTTCTCACGTTGGAGCGTATATTCAAATTGATAGGGTGCACGGATGCTTAGAAAGTCCAGTGTACTGAGTTCATGTTCTCTGGTGATACAAGTCACTGGTGGGACTCAATGTCACGGACAAGGACCCCTAAGCAATAAGCAGAATTGACTTGGGAGCAATTCAAAGGGGAAGTAATGGACAAGTACTTTCCCCAGTCCTTGAGGGATCACAAAGAAAGTGAATTCCTCCAACTCAAGCAAAAGACTATGTCCCTGACTGAGTATGAGAGGAAGTTTGATCAACTTTCAAGGTATGCTCCAATCTGGTGGATACGGATCATAAGAAGGTACGAAGGTTTGAACAAGGGCTGAACTCGGATGTAAGAATGATACTTATGTCCCATTGCTTCACCACATACTGTGAAATGCTCGAAAGAGCTCATGCTATTTGGTACCAGAAGACTAGCACCGAACAACATAGTCAACTGTTTAATCAACCGGACAATGGTAACATGGGAAAGAGGAAATGGAATCGCCAGGACAAGGGAAAATGCAAGTGGCAGAATAAGAAAGCTAATGGCGGAGCCAATGCCAGCAAAAGCATTATGCCAGTTATTGCGCCCTGTTCTAAGTGTGGAAGGACAGATCGTGGTGAGTGCTTATAAGGGAAAAATGTCTGTTTTCGATGTGGCAAGCTAGGACATATCATTAGGGATTGTCCCACACATACCTAGAAGAAGGATGATAACAGCGACCAGAACCAGAAAGAGAAAGCACGAGTTTTTGCATTGACTCAATAGGATGCAGAGGAAAACTCTAATATCATAGCAGGTACTCTACTGATAGCCAATACACCTGCTTATGTATTGTTTGATTCAGGAGCTACACACTCCTTTGCTTCAACAACCTTTTTGGCTAAATCTAGCATTACCTGTGATAAGTAGGAAGGTACATTAGAAGTTAGTATTCCTTCGGGCAACCCTTTGAATAATGATAGAATAGCCAAGTCAGTAAGTATCGAAGTTGAGGGAAAACCAATGGAAGCAAACCTATACATGATAGAAATGAAGGATTTTGATGTAATACTAGGCATGGATTGGATAGGTTGTAATTACGCCACCATCCGATGTAAGGAAATGGAAGTATCATTTCAGACAGCTTAAATTTAAAACATTTTTCCCATCCCATTGACACTAGGCAACAAAGCAAGTGTCAAAAATTAGTGTACAAATAGCAAAGTTCAATTGCTAAGAACATTGCTACATGTACACTATGGTGCACACACTTTAGTTTACACTTTGCCACATGACATTATCCTGTTGGGCAGTTTAAATTTCAAACAATTTTTCCATCCAATTGACACTAGACAATAATGCCATTGTCAAACAATGTGCCCAAAATCAAAACGAGTCAAAAATTAGTTTACAAATAGCAAAGTTTAATCTGTATGAACAATGCTACATGTACATTTTGGTGTACACTTTAGTTTACTCTTTGCCACGTGACATTACCCTGCTGACCAGTTTAAATTTCAAACAGTTTTCCCATCCAATTAACAATTGACAACAATGTAAGTGCCGAACAATGTGTCAAAAGTCAGTGTATAAACAACAAAGTTCAATCGATAAGACCCTTGCAACACATACACTATAGTGTACACTTTAGTTTATATTTTACCACATGACATTACCCTATTGGACAGTTTAAATTTCAAATAGTTTTCCCATCCAATTGACACTTGACAATAATACAAGTGTTAAACAATGTGTTAAAAATCAGTGTACAAATAGCAAAGTTCAATCGAAAAGTACCTTGCTACATGTACGCTATGGTGTAGACTTTAGTTTACACTTTGCCACGTGACATTACCATCTTGGAAAGTTTAAATTTCAAACAAATTTTCCATCCAATTGACTGTTGACAACATTGCAAGTGTCAAACAACGAGTCAAAAATCAGTGTACAAATGGCAAAGTTCAATCAATAAGAACCCTGCTACATGTACACTACGGTGTACATACTTTAGTTTACACTTTGCCACGTAATATTACCCACTTGGACATTTTAAATTTCAAATAGTTCTCCCATCCAGTTGACACTTTACAACAATGCAAGTGTCAAATAATGTGTCAAAAATTAGTGTACAAATAGCAAAGTTCAATCGGTAAGAACCTTGCTACATGTACATTATGGAGTACACTTTAGTTTACACTTTGCCACGTAACATTATCCTGTTGGACGGTTTAAGTTTAAAATAGTTTTTCCATCCCATTGACACTAGGTAACAAAGCAAGTGTCAAATAACGTGTCCAAAATCAGTGTACAAATAGCAAAGTTCAATTGGTAAGAACCTTGCTACGTGTACACTATGGTGTACACACTTTAGTTTACACTTTGCCATGTAACATTAGCCTGTTGAACAATTTAAATTTCAAACAGTTTTCCCATCCAATTAACACTAGACAATAATGCAAGTGTCAAATAACGTGTCCAAAATCAGAACGAGTCAAAAATTAGTGTACAAATAGCAAAGTTCAGTCTGTATGAACCATGCTTCATGTACACTCTGGTGTACACTTTAGTTTACACTTTGCTAGGTGACATTACCCTATTGAACAGTTTAAATCTCAAATAGTTTTCCCATCCAATTGAGACTTGACAACAATGAAAGTGCCAAACAACGTGTCAAAAATTAGTTTACAAATAGCAAAGTTCAATCGATATGAATCTTGCTACACGTACACAATGGTGTACAGTTTAGTTTACACTTTCCCACGTGACATTACCCTGTTGGATAGTTTAAACTTCAAATAGTTTTTCCATCCAATTGACACTTGACAATAATGTAAGTGTCAAACAACGTGTTAAAAATCATTGTACAAATAGCAATGTTCAATCGGTAAGAACCTTGCTACATGTACACTATAGTGTACACTTTTGTTAACACTTTGCCATGTGACATTACCCTGTTGGACAGTTTAAATTTCAAACGGTTTTTCCATCTAATTGACACTTGAAAACAATGCAAGTGTCAATCAATGTGTCAAAATTTAGTGTACAAATAGCAACGTCCAATCAGTAAGGACCTTGCTACAAGTACACTACGGTGTGCACTTTGGTTTACACTTTGCCACATGACATTACCATGTTAGTCAGTATAAATTTCAAGTAGTTTTACAATCCAATTGAAACTGGACAACAATACAAGTGTTAAACAACATGTCAAAAATCGGTGTACAAATAACAAAGTTCAATCGGTAAGAACCATGCTACATGTGCATTATAGTGTACCCTTGAATTTACACATTGCCACGTGACATTACTCCGTTAGACTGTATAACTTTCAAATATTTTTTTCATCCAATTGACAGTTGACAACAATGTAGGTGCCAAAAAGGTGGCAAAAATCTATGTACAAATAGCTAAGTTCAATCGGTAAGAACATTTCTACATGTACATTATGGTGTACACTTCAGTTTAAACTTTGCCACGTGACATTATCATCTTGGACAATTTAAATTGCAAATAGTTTACCCATCCAATTGACCCTTAACAACAATGAAAGTGAAAATGTGTCAAAAATCAGTGTACAAATAGCAAAATTCAGTCGGTGAGAACCTTGCTACATGTACACTATGGTGTACACTGTAGTTTACACTTTACCACGTGACATTATCATGTTGGATAGTTTAAATTACAAATAATTTTTCCATCCAATTGACATTTAACAACGATGCAACTGTTCAAAAATGTGTCAAAAATCAGTGTACAAATTGCAAAGTTCAATCGATAAAGGACCTTACTCCATGTACACTATGGTATGCAATTTTGTTTACACTTTACCACGTGGCACTACTCTGCTGGACATTTTAAATTTCAAACATTTTTTCCATCCAATTGCCACTTGAAAACAATGTAAGTGGCAAACAACGTGTCCAAAATTAGTGTACAAATAGCAATGTTCGATTGGTAAGGACCTTGCTACAAGTACACTATGGTGCGCACTTTAGTTTATACTTTACCACGTGACATTACCCTATTAGGCAGTATAAATTTCAAATAGTTTTCCCATCCAATTGACACTTGACAAAAATGCAAGTGTCAAACAATGTGTCAAAAATTGATGTACAAATAGCAAAGTTCAATCGGTCAGAACCTTGCTACGTGTACACTATGGTGTACACTTTGGTTTACACTTTGCTACGTGGCATTACTCCGTTAGACAGTTTAAATTTCAAATTGTTTTTCCATCCAATTGACACTCGGCAACAATGTAAGTATCAAACAAGGTGTCAAAAATCAGTGTACAAATAGATAAGTTCAATTGGTAAGAACATTGCTACATGTACACTATGGTGTAGACTTTAGTTTACACTTTGCCACATGACATTACCCTGCTGAACAGTTTAAATTTCAAATAGTTTTCCCGTCTAGTTGACAATTGACAACAATTCAAATGTCAAACAACGTGTCAAAAATCGGTGTACAAATAGCAAAGTTCAATCGGTAAGAACCTTACAACATGTACACTATGGTGTACACTTTAGTTTATACTTTGCCA
>NW_019229313.1:315841-324233 GCF_002742605.1 Olea europaea var. sylvestris
TAAAGTTCAATCGGTAAGAACTTTACTACATGTACACTATGGTGTACACTTTAGTTTACACTTTGTCACGCGACACTACCCTTTTTGACAGTATAAATTTCAGAAAATTTTCCCATCCAAATGACACTTGACAAGAATGCAAGTATCAAACAATGTGTCAAAAATTAGCGTACAAATAGTAAAGTTCAATTGGTAAGGACCTTGCTTCATGTACACTATGGTGTACATTTTATTTATGGTGTACACTTTCGTTTACACTTTGTCACGCGACACTACCCTTTTTGACAGTATAAATTTCAGATAATTTGTCCATCCAATTGACACTTGAGAACATTGCAAGTGTCAAACAACGTGTCCAAAATTAGTGCAGAAATAGCAAATTTCAATTGGTAAGAATGTTGCTACATGTACACTATGGTGTACATTTTATTTATGGTGTACACTTTCGTTTACACTTTGTCACGCGACACTACCCTTTTTGACAGTATAAATTTCAGATAATTTGTCCATCCAATTGACACTTGAGAACATTGCAAGTGTCAAACAACGTGTCCAAAATTAGTGCAGAAATAGCAAATTTCAATTGGTAAGAATGTTGCTACATGTACACTATGGTGTACATTTTATTTATGGTGTACACTTTCGTTTACACTTTGTCACGCGACACTACCCTTTTTGACAGTATAAATTTCAGATAATTTGTCCATCCAATTGACACTTGAGAACATTGCAAGTGTCAAACAACGTGTCCAAAATTAGTGCAGAAATAGCAAATTTCAATTGGTAAGAATGTTGCTACATGTACACTATGGTGTACATTTTATTTATGGTGTACACTTTCGTTTACACTTTGTCACGCGACACTACCCTTTTTGACAGTATAAATTTCAGATAATTTGTCCATCCAATTGACACTTGAGAACATTGCAAGTGTCAAACAACGTGTCCAAAATTAGTGCAGAAATAGCAAATTTCAATTGGTAAGAATGTTGCTACATGTACACTATGGTGTACATTTTATTTATGGTGTACACTTTCGTTTACACTTTGTCACGCGACACTACCCTTTTTGACAGTATAAATTTCAGATAATTTGTCCATCCAATTGACACTTGAGAACATTGCAAGTGTCAAACAACGTGTCCAAAATTAGTGCAGAAATAGCAAATTTCAATTGGTAAGAATGTTGCTACATGTACACTATGGTGTACATTTTATTTATGGTGTACACTTTCGTTTACACTTTGTCACGCGACACTACCCTTTTTGACAGTATAAATTTCAGATAATTTGTCCATCCAATTGACACTTGACAACAATGCAAGTGTTAAATAATGTGTCAAAAATCAGTGTACAAATAGAAAAGTTCAATCGGTAAGAACCTTGCTACGTTTACACTATGGTGTACACTTTAGTTTACACTTTACCACGTGAAATAATCCTGTTAGACGGTTTAAATTCAAAATAGTTTACTCATCCAATTGACTCTAGGAAACAAAGCAAATGTCAAACAACGTGTCCAAAATTAGTGCAGAAATAGCAAATTTCAATTGGTAAGAACGTTGCTACATGTACACTATGGTGTACACACTTTAGCTAACACTTTGCCATGGGACATTACCCTGTTAGACAGTATAAATTTCAAATAGTTTTCCCATCGAATTGACACTTCACAAAAATGCGAGTGTCAAACAACGTGTCAAAAATCAGTGTACAAATAGCAATGTTCAATTAGTCAGAACCTTGCTACATGTACACTTTGTTGTACACTTTAGCTTACACTTTACCACGTGACATTACTCCATTAGACAATTTAAATTTCAAATAGTTTTTCGATCCAATTGACACTTGACAGCAAGGCAAGTATGAAACAAGGTGTCAAAAATCAGTGTACAAATAGATAAGTTCAATCGGTAAGAACCTTGCTACGTGTACACTGTGGTGTAAACTTTAGTTTACACTTTGCCACATGACATTAACCTGCTGAACAGTTTAAATTTCAAATAGTTTTTCCATCCAATTAACACTTGACAACAATGCAAGTGTTAAACAACGTGTCAAAAATCGGCGTACAAATAGCAAAGTTCAATCGGTATGAACCTTGCTACATGTACACTATGGTGTACACTTTACTTTACACTTTGCCATGTGACATTACCCAGTTGGACAGTTTAAATTTCAAACAATTTTCCATACAATTAACACTTGACAACAATGCAAATGTCAAACAACATGTAAAAAATCAGTGTACAACTAGCAAAGTTCAATCGGTAAGGACCTTGGTACACGTAAACTATGGTGTACACTTTAATTTACACCTTGCCACATGATATTACCCTGTTGGACAATTTAAATTTCAAACAGCTTTTCCATCCTATTTGACACTTGGCAACAATGTAATTTTCGAACAACGTCTCAAAAATAAGTGTACAAATACCAAAGTTCAATCGGTAAGGACCTTGCTAAATGTACACTACGGTGTGCACTTTACTTCACACATTGCCATGTGACATTACCCTTTTCGACAATATAAATTTCAGACAATTTTCCCATCCAATTGACACGTGACAATAATGCAAGTGTCAAACAATGGGTCAAAATCAGCATACAAATTGCAAAGTTCAATCGGTAATAACCTTGCTACATGTACACTATGACGTACACTTTAGTTTACAGTTTGTCACGTGACATTACCCTATTCGACAGTATAAATTTCAGATAATTTTTCCATCCAATTGACACTTGACAATAATGCAAGTGTCAAATAATGTGTCAAAAATTAGTGTACAAATAGCAAAGTTCAATTGGTAAGAACCTAGCTACATGTACACTATGGTGTACATTTTATTTTATACTTTGCCACATGACATTACCCTTTTGGACAGTTTAAATTTAAAATAGTTTTCCTATCCAAATGACGCTAGGCAACAATGCAAGTGTCAAACAACGTGTCCAAAATTAGTGTACAAATAACAAAGTTCAATTGGTAGGAACCTTGCTACATGTACACTGTGATGTTCACACTTTAGTTTACACTTTGTCACGTGACATTACCCTGTTAGACAGTTTAAATTTCAAACAGTTTTCCCATCTAGTTGACATTTGACGACAATGCAAGTGTCAAACAATGAGTCAAAAATTAGTGTACAAATAGCAAAGTTCAATCTGCATGAACCATGCTACATGTTCACTATGGTGTACACTTTAGTTTATACTTTGCCACGTGATATTACCCTGTTGGATAGGTTAAGTTTCTAAAAGTTTTCCTATCCAATTGACACTTGACAATAATGTAAGTGTCAAACAACCTCTCAAAAATCAATGTACAAATAGCAAAGTTCAGTCAGTAAGAACCTTGCTACATGTACACTAAAGACACTATAGTGTACACTTTAGTTTACACTTTGTCAAGTGACATTACCCTGTAGGACAGTTTAAATTTCAAATAGTTTTCCCATTCAATTCACACTTGAAAACATTGCAAGTGTCAAACAATGTGTCAAAAATTAGTGTTCAAATAGAAAAGTTCAATCGTAAGAACCTTGCCACATGTACTCTATGGTGTACACTTTCGTTTACACTTTGTCACGTGACATTATCCTGTTCGACAGTATAAATTTCAGACAATTTTTCCATCCAACTGACACTTGACAACATTATAGGTGTCAAACAACGTGTCAAAAATCAGTGTACAAATAGCAAAGTTCAATAAGTAAGAACCTTGCTACATGTGCACTATGTTGTACACACTTTAGTATACACTTTGCCACGTGACATTATCCGGTTGGACAGTTTAAATTTCAAACACTTTTCCCATCCAATTGACACTTGACAAAAATGTAAGTGTCAAATAATGTGTTAAAAATCAGTGCACAAATAGTAAAGTTCAATCGGTAAGAACCTTGCTACATGTACACTATGGTGTACACTTTAATTTACACTGTGCCACGTGACATTTCCTTGTTGGACGGTTTAAATTCAAAATAGTTTACCCATCTAATTGACACTAGGTAACAAAGCAAATGTTAAACAATGTGTCCAAAATCAGTGTAGAAATAGTGAAGTTTAATTGGTAAGAACCTTGCTACATGTACATTATGGTGTACACACTTTAGTTTACACTTTGCCACTTGACATTACCCTGTTTGGCAGCTTAAATTTCAAATAGTTTTTCCATCCAATTTACACTTGACAACAATACAAGTGTCAAATAATGTGTCAAAAATCAGTGTTCAAATAGCAAAGTTCAATCGATAAGAACCTTGCTACATGTACACTATGGTGTACACTTTAGTTTACACTTTGCCACGTGACATTACCATGCTGGACTGTTTAAATTACAAATAGTTTTCCCATCCATTTGACACTAGGCATCAATGCAAGTGTCAAACAATGTGTCCGAAATCAGTGCACAAATAGTAAAGTTCAATTGGTAAGAACCTTACAACATTTACACTATGGTGTACACTCTTTAGTTTACACTTTGCCACTTGACATTACACTGATGAAAAGTTTAAATTTCAAATAGTTTTCTCATCCAATTGACACTTGACAATAATACAAGTGCAAACAATGTGTCAACAATTAGTGTACAAATAGCAAAGTACAATCGGTAAGAACCTTGCTATGTGTACACTATGTTGTACATTTTAGTTTACACTTTGCCACGTGACATTACCCTGTTGTATGGTTTAAATTTAAAACAATTTTTTCATCCAATTGATACTTGATAACAATGCAAGTGTCAAACAACGTGTCAAAAATCACTGTACAAATAGCAAAGTTCAATTGGTAAGGATCTTGCTACATATACACTATGGTGTACACTTTTGTTCACACTTTCCCACGTGACGTTACCCTGTTAAACAGCTTAAATTTCAAACAATTTTCTCGTCCAATTGACACTTGATAACATTGCAAATGTTAAACAACGTGTCCAAAATTAGTGTAGAAATAGCAAAGTTCTATTGGTAAGAACCTTGCAACATGTACACTATGGTGTACACACTTTAGTTTACACTTTGCCACTTCACATTACCCTGTTGGACAGTTTAAATTTCAAATAGCTTTCCCATTCAATTGACACTTGACAATAGTACAAGTGTCAAAAAATGTGTCAAAAATCAGTGTACAAATAGCAAAGTTCTATCGGTAAGAGCTATGCTACATGTAAACTATGGTGTACACTTTAGTTTACACTTTACCACATGACATTACCCTGTTGGATGGTTTAAATTTAAAACAGTTTTCCCATCCAATTGATACTTGACAACAATGTAAATGTCAAAGAACGTGTCAAAAATTTGTGTACAAATAGCAAAGTTCAGTCGGTAAGAACCTTGCTGCATGTACACTATGGTGTGCACTTTAGTTTACACCTTGCCACGTGACATTACCATGTTAGAAAGTATAAATTTCAAACAGTTTTACAATCCCTTGACAATTGACAACAATTCAAATGTCAAACAACGTGTCAAAAATCGGTGTACAAATAGCAAAGTTCAATCGGTAAGAACCTTGCTACATGTACACTATGTTGTACACTTCAATTTACACTTTGCCATGTGAAATTACATTGTTAGACACTATAAATTTCAAATAGTTTTCCCATCCAATTGACACTTGACAACAATACAAGTGTAAAACAAGGTGTGTCAAAAATCAGTGTATAAATAGCAAAGTTCAATCGGTAAGAACCTTGCTTCATGTACACTATGGTGTACACTTTAGTTTACACTTTGCCATGTGACATTACCATGCTGGACTGTTTAAATTACAAATAGTTTTCCCATCCAATTGGCACTTAACAACAATGCGTGCGTCAAAAAATGTGTCAAAAATTTGTGTACAAATAGCAAAGTTCAATCGGTAAGGACCTTACTACATGTACACTATGGTGTAGACTTTAGTTTACCCTTTGCCACAAGACATTACCCTCTTGGACAGTTTAAATTTCAAATAGTTTCCTAGCGAATTGACTCTCAACAACACTGCAAATGTCAAGTAACGTGTCAAAAATCAGTGTACAATTAGCAAAGTTCAATTAGTAAAAACCTTGCTACATGTACACTATGGTGTCCAAACTTTAGTTTACACTTTGCCACGTAATATTACCCTATTGGACAGTTTAAATTTCAAAGAGTTTTTCCATCCAATTGACACTTGAAAACAATGCAAGTGTCAAACAATGTGTCAAAAATCAGTTTACAACTAGAAAAGTTCAATCGGTAAGAACCTTGCTACATGTACACTATGGTGTACACACTTTAGTTTACACTTTGCCACGTGACATTACCCTATTGGACAGTTTAAATTTCAAATTGTTTTCCCATCCAATTGACACTAGACAATAAAGCATGTGTCAAACAACGTGTCCAAAATCAGAATGAGTCAAAAATTAGTGTACAAATAGTAAAGTTCAATCCATATGAACCATGCCACATGTACACTCTGGTGTACACTTTAGTTTATACATTGCCACGTGACATTATCCTGCTGAACAGTTTAAATTTCAAACAGTTTTCCCATCCAATTAACACTTGACAACAATACGAGTGTCAAACAACGCGTCAAATATCAGTGTACAAATAGCAAAGTTCAATCGGTAAAAACCTTGCTATATGTACACTATGGTGTACACTTTAGTTTACTATTTGCGACATGACATTACCCTGTTGGACAGTTTAAATTTTAAACAGTTTTTCCATCCGATTGACACTCGACAATAATGCAAGTGTTAAACAACGTGTCAAAAATCAATGTACAAATAGCAATGTTTAATCAGTAAGAACCTTGCTACATGTGCACTATTGTATACACTTTAGTTAACACTTTGCCACGTGACATTACCCTGTTGAATAGTTTAAATTTCAAACAATTTTTCCATCCAATTGACACTTGAAAACAAGGCCAGTGTCCAACATCATGTCAAAAATTAGTGTACAAATAGCAATGTCCAATCGATAAGGACTTTGCTGCATGTACACTATGGTGTGCACTTTAGTTTACACTTTGCCATGCGACAATACCATGTTTGAAACTGTAAATTTCAAATAGTTTTACAATCCAATTGACACTAGACAACAATGCAAATGTTAAACAACGTGTCAAAAATTGGTGTACAAGTAGCAAAGTTCAATCGAAAAGAACCTTGCTTCATGTACACTATGGTGTACACTTTAGTTTACACTTTACCACGTAACATTATCCTGTTAGATAGTATAAACTTCAAAAGTTTTTCCCATCCAATTGACACTTGACAACAATGCAAGTGTCAAACAATGTGACAAAAATTAGTGTACAAATAGCAAGCTTCAATAGGCAAGAACCTTGCTTCTTGTACACTATGGTGTACAATTTAGTTTATACTTTTCCACGTGACATTACCATGTTGGAAAGTTTAAATTACAAACAATTTTCCCATCCAATTGATACTTGACAACAATGCAAGTGTCAAACAACGTGTCACAAATAAGTGTACAAATAGCAAAGTTGAATCGATAAGAACCTTGCTACACGTACAGTATGGTGTACACTTTAGTTTACATTTTGCCACGCGACATTACCCTGTTAGACAATATAAATTCCAAACAGTTTTCCCATCCAATTAACACTTGACAACAATGCGAGTGTCAAACAACGCGTCAAATATCAGTGTACAAATAGCAAAGTTCAATCGGTAAAAACATTGCTATATGTACACTATGGTGTACACTTTAGTTTACTATTTGCGACATGACATTACCCTGTTGGATAGTTTAAATTTCAAACAGTTTTCCCATCCGATTGACACTCGACAATAATGCAAGTGTCAAACAACGTGTCAAAAATCAATGTACAAATAGCAATGTTTAATCAGTAAGAACCTTGCTACATGTGCACTATTGTGTACACTTTAGTTAACACTTTGCCACGTGACATTACCCTGTTGAATAGTTTAAATTTCAAACAATTTTCCCATCCAATTGACACTTGAAAACAATGCCAGTGTCCAACAATGTGTCAAAAATTAGTGTACAAATAGCAATGTCCAATCGATAAGGACTTTGCTGCATGTACACTATGGTGTGCACTTTAGTTTACACTTTGCCATGCGACAATACCATGTTTGACACTCTAAATTTCAAATAGTTTTACAATCCAATTGACACTAGACAACAATGCAAGTGTTAAACAACGTGTCAAAAATTGGTGTACAAATAGCAAAGTTCAATCGAAAAGAAACTTACTTCATGTACACTATGGTGTACACTTTAGTTTACACTTTACCACGTAACATTATCCTGTTAGATAGTATAAACTTCAAAAGCTTTTCCCATCCAATTGACACTTGACAACAATGCAAGTGTCAAACAATGTGACAAAAATTAGTGTACAAATAGCAAGCTTCAAT
>NW_019229313.1:324958-354077 GCF_002742605.1 Olea europaea var. sylvestris
TCAAACAACGTGTCAAAAGTCAGAGTACAAATATCAAAGTTCAATCGGCAAGAATCTTGCTTCATGTACACTATGGTGTACACTTTAGTTTACACTTTGCCACGTGACATATCCATCTTAGACATTTTAAATTTTAAAGAGTTTTTCCGTCCAATTGACACTTGACTGCAATGGAAGTGTCAAATAACGTGTCAAAAATCAGTGTACATATAGCAAAATTCAATTAGTAAGAACCTTGAGACATGTACACTATGGTGTACACTTTAATTTACACTTTGCCACGTAGCATTGGGCTGTTGGACAATTTAAATTTCAAATAGTATTCCCATCCAATTGACACTTGACAACAATGCAAGTGTCAAAAATTAGTGAACAAATAGCAAAGTTCAATCGGTAAGAACCTTGCTTCATGTACACTATGGTGTATACTTTAGTTTACACTTTGCCACGTGACATATCCCTGTTGGATAGTTTAAATTTCAAAAAAAATTTCCATCCAATTGACACTTGGCAATAATGCAAGTGTCAAAGAACGTGTCAAAAATTAGTGTACAAATAGCAAAGATCAATCGGTAAAAACCCTGTTACATGTACACTATGGTGTACACTTTCGTTTACACTTTGCCACGTGATATTACCTTGTTGAACAATTTAAATTTCAAATAGTTTTTCCATCTAATTGACACTTGACAACAATGCAAGTGTCGAACAACGTGTTGAAAATTAGTTTACAAATAGCAAGGTTCAATCCTTAAGGACATTGCCACATGTACACGATGGTGTACACTTTATATTACACTTTGCCACATGACATTGCCCTGTTGGACTGTTTAAATTTCAAATAGTTTTGCCATCCAATTGACACTTGACAATAATGCAAGTATTAAACAACGTGTCATAAATCCGTGTACAAATTACAAAGTTCAATCGGTAAGAACCCTTCTTCAAGTACACTATGGTTTACACTTTGATTTCCACTTTGCCACGTGACATTACCTTGTTGGATAGTTTAAATTTCAAACTATTTTCCCGTCCAATTGACACTTGACAACAATTCAAATGTCAAACAACGTGTCAAAAATCAGTGTACAAATAGCAAAGTTCAATCGGTAAAAACCTTGCTTCATGTACACTATAGTGTACACTTTGTCACGTGACATTACCCTGTTGGATTGTTTAAATTTCAAACATTTTTCCAATCCAATTGACACTTGACAATAATACAAGTGTCAAACAACGTGTCAAAAGTCAGAGTACAAATATCAAAGTTCAATCGGCAAGAATCTTGCTTCATGTACACTATGGTGTACACCTTAGTTTACACTTTGCCACGTGACATATCCATCTTAGACATTTTAAATTTTAAAGATTTTTTCCATCCAATTGACACTTGACTGCAATGGAAGTGTCAATAATGTGTCAAAAATCAGTGTACATATAGCAAAATTCAATCAGTAAGAACCTTGAGACATGTACACTATGGTGTACACTTTAGTTTGCACTTTGCCACGTGACATTGGCCTGTTGGACAGTTTAAATTTCAAATAGTATTCCCATCCAATTGACACTTGACAACAATGCAAGTGTCAAACAATGTGTCAAAAATTAGTGAACAAATAGCAAAGTTCAATCGGTAAGAACCTTGCTTCATGTACACTATGGTGTATACTTTAGTTTACACTTTACCACGTGACATATCCCTGTTGGATAGTTTAAATTTCAAAAAAGTTTCCCATCCAATTGACACTTGGCAATAATGCAAGTGTCAAAGAACGTGTCAAAAATTAGTGTACAAATAGCAGAGATCAATCGGTAAAAACCTTGTTACATGTACACGATGGTGTACACTTTCGTTTACACTTTGCCACGTGATATTACCTTGTTGAACAATTTAAATTTCAAATAGTTTTTCCATCCAATTGACACCTGACAACAATGCAAGTGTCGAACAACGTGTTGAAAATCAGTTTACAAATAGCAAGGTTCAATCCTTAAGGACCTTGCCACATGTACACGATGGTGTACACTTTATATTACACTTTGCCACATGACATTGCCCTGTTGGACTGTTTAAATTTCAAATAGTTTTACATAGACTTTAGTTTACCCTTTGCGACGTGACATTACCCTATTGGACAGTTTAAATTTCAAGCAGTTTTCCCATCCAATTGACTCTTGACAACACTGCAAGTGTCAAATAACGTGTCAAAAATCAGTGTACAAATAGCAAAGTTCAATCAGTAAGAACCTTGCTATGTACACTATGGTGTACACACTTTAGTTTACACTTTGTCACGTGATATTACCTTATTGGACAGTTTAAATTTCAAACAGTTTTCCCATCCAATTGACACTTGACAACAATGCAAGTGTCAAACGATGTGTCAAAAATTAGTTTACAAATAGCAAAGTTCAATCGGTAAGAACCTTCCTATATGTACACTATGGTGTACACTTAAGTTTACACTTTGCCACGTGACATTACCTTGTTGGACGGTTTAAATTTAAAACAGTTTTACCATCCCATTAACACTAGGAAACAAAGCAATTGTCAAAAAACATGTCCAAAATCAATTTACAGATAGCAAAATTTAATTGCTAAGAACCTTGCTACATGTACACTATGGCGTACACACTTTAAACAACGTGTCAAAAATCAATGTACAAATAGCAATGTTTAATCGGCAAGAACCTTGCTACATGTACACTTTAGTTAACACTTTTCCACTTGACATTAACATTTTGAATAGTTTAAATTTCAACATTTTTCCCATCCAATTGACATTTGAAATCAATGCCAGTGTCCAACAACGTGTCAAAAATTAGTGTACAAATAGCAACGTCCAATCGGTAAGGACCTTGCTACATGTACACTATGGTGTGAACTTTAGTTTATACTTTGCAAAGCGATATTACCATGTTTGACAGTATAAATTTCAAATAGTTTTACAGTCCAATTGACACTAGACAACAATGCAAGTGTTTAACAACATGTCAAAAATTGGTGTACAAATACCAAAGTTCAATCGATAAAAACCTTGCTAAATGTACACTATGGTGTACACTTTAGTTTACACGTTGCCACGTGACATTACTCTATTAAATAGTATAAATTTCAAATAGTTTTTCCATCCATTTGAAACTTGACAACAATGCAAGTGTCAAAAAGGTGTTAAAAATCAGTGTACAAATAGCTAAGTTCAATCGGTAAGAACATTTCTACATGTACACTATGGTGTACACGTTGGTTTAAACTTTGCCATGTGATATTACCATGTTGGATAGTTTAAATTACAAACAGTTTTCCCAACCAATTGACCCTCAACAACAATGCAAGTGTCAAAAAATGTGTCAAAAATTAGTGTACAAATAGAAAATTTCAATCCGTAAGAACCTTGCAACATGTACACTATGTTGTACACTTTAGTTTATACTTTGCCACGTAATATTATCATGTTGGACAGTTTAAATTAAAAATAATTTTCACATCCAATTGACACTTGACAACAATGTAAGTGTCAAACAACGTGTCACAAATTAGTGTACAAATAGCAAAGTTCAATCGGTAAGAACCTTGCTACATGTACAGTTTGGTGTACACTTTAGTTTACACTTTGCCATGTGACATTATCCTGTTAGACAGTATAAACTTCAAAAAGCTTTCCCATCCAATTGACACTTGACAGCAATGCAAGTGTCAAACAATGTGTTAAAAATTAGTGTACAAATAGCAAAGTTCAATCGGTAAGAACCTTACTTCATGTACACTATGGTGTACACTTTAGTTTACATTTTGCCACGTGACATTACCCTGTTGGACTGTTTAAATTACAAATAGTTTTCCCATCCAATTGACACTTAACAACAATGTGTGTGTCAAAAATGTGCCAAAAAATTGTGTATAAATAGCAAAGTTCAATCGGTAAGGACCTTAGTACATGTACACTATGGTGTAGACTTTAGCTTACCCTTTGCCACGTGATATTACCCTATTGGACAGTTTAAATTTCAAACAGTTTTCCCTTCCAATTGACTCTTGACGACACTGCAAGTGTCAAATAACGTGTCAAAAATCAGTGTACAAATAGCAAAGTTCAATCAGTAAGAAACTGGCTACATGTACACTATGGTATATACATTTTAGTTTACACTTTGCCACGTGATATTGCCCTATTGGTCAGTTTATATTTCCAATAGTTTTCCCATACAATTGACACTTGACAACAATGGAAGTGTCAAACAATGTGTCAAAAATCAGTTTACAAATAGCAAAGTTCAATCGATAAGAACATTCCTACATGTACACTATGGTGTACACTTTAGTTTACAGTTTGTCACGTGACATTACCTTGTTGGACTGTTTAAATTTAAAACATTTTTCCCATCCCATTAACACTAGGAAACAAAACAAGTGTCAAACAACGTGTCCAAAATCAGTGTGCAAATAGTAAAATTCAATTGCTAAGAACCTTGCTACATGTACACTATGGTGTACACACTTTAGTTTACACTTTTCCAAGTAACATTACCCTGTTGGACAATTTAAATTTCAAACAATTTTTTCATCCCATTGACACTAGACAATAATGCAAGTGTCGAACAACGTGTCCAAAATCAGAACGAGTCAAAAATTAGTGTACAAATAGCAAAGTTCAATTTGTATGAACCATGCTACAAGTACACTCTGGTGTACACTTTAGTTTACACATTGCCACGTGACATTACCCTGCTGAACAGTTTAATTTTCAAACAGTTTTCCCATCTAATTAACACTCAGACAACAATGCGAGTGCCAAACAACGTGTCAAATATCAGTGTACAAACAACAAAGTTCAATCGGTAAGAACCTTGCTATATGTACACTATGGTGTACACTTTAGTTTACACTTTGCCACATGATATTATCCTGTTGGACAGTTTAAATTTCAAAAAGTTTTCCCATCCAATTGACACTTGACAATAATGCAAGTGTCAAACAACGTGTTAAAAATTAATGTACAAATAGCAATGTTTAATCGGCAAGAACCTTACTACATGTACACTATAGTGTACACTTTAGTTTAACATTTTACCACGTGACATTAACCTGTTGAATAGTTTAAATGTCAACAGTTTTCCCATCCAATTGACACTTGAAAACAATGCTAGTGTCCAACAACGGGTCAAAAATTAGTGTACAAATAGCAACGTCCAATCAGTAAGGACCTTGCTACATGTACACGATGGTGTGCACTTTAGTTTACACTTTGCCATGCGAAATTACCATGTTTGACAGTATAAATTCCAAATAGTTTTAAGTCCAGTTGACACTAGACAACAATACAAGTATTAAACAACGTGTCAAAAATTGGTGTACAACTAGCAAAGTTCAATCGATAAGAACCTTGCTACATGTACACTATGGTGTACACTTTAGTTAACATGTTGCCACGTGACATTACTTCGTTAGACAGTATAAATTTCAAATAGTTTTTCCATCCAATTGACACTTGACAACAATGCAAGTGTCAAATAATGTGTCAAAAATCAGTTTACAAATAGCAAAGTTCAATCGGTAAGAACCTTCCTACATGTACACTATAGTGTATGCTTTAGTTTACACTTTGACACGTGATATTACCCTATTGGACAGTTTAAATTTCAAACAGTTTTTCCATCCAATTGACACTTGACAACAAAAATCAGTTTACAAATAGCAAAGTTCAATCGGTAAGAACCTTCCTACATGTACACTATAGTGTATGCTTTAGTTTACACTTTGACACGTGATATTACCCTATTGGACAGTTTAAATTTCAAACAGTTTTTCCATCCAATTGACACTTGACAACAATGCAAGTGTCAAATAATGTGTCAAAAATCAGTTTACAAATAGCAAAGTTCAATCGGTAAGAACCTTCCTACATGTACACTATAGTGTATGCTTTAGTTTACACTTTGACACGTGATATTACCCTATTGGACAGTTTAAATTTCAAACAATTTTCCCATCCAATTGACACTTGACAACAATGCAAGTGTCAAATAATGTGTCAAAAATCAGTTTACAAATAGCAAAGTTCAATCGGTAAGAACCTTCCTACATGTACACTATAGTGTATGCTTTAGTTTACACTTTACCACGTGACATTAACTTGTTGGACGGTTTAAACTTAAAACAGTTTTCCCATCCCATTAACCCTATGAAACAAAGCAAGTGTCAAACAACGTGTCCAAAATTAGTGTACAAATAGCAACATTCAATTGCTAAGAACCTTGCTGCATGTACACTATGGTGTACACACTTTAGTTTACACTTTGCCACATGACATTACCCTGTTGGACAATTTAAATTTCAAATAGTTTTTCCATCCATTTGACACTAGACAATAATGCAAGTGTCAAACAACGTGTCCAAAATCAGAACGAGTCAAAAATTAGTGTACAAATAGCAAATTTCAATCTATATGAACCATGTTACTTGTACAGTCTGATCTACACTTTAGTTTACAGATTACCACGTGACATTACCCTACTGAACAGTTCAAATTTCAAATAATTTTCCCATCCAATTAACACTTGACAACAATGAGAGTGCCAAATAACGTGTTAAAAATCAGTGTACAAACAGCAAAGTTCAATCGGTAAGAACCTTGCTATATGTACACTATGGTGTATACTTTGCCACATGACATTACCCTGTTGGACATTTTAAATTTCAAACAGTTTTCCCATCCAATTCACACTTGACAATAATGCAAATATCAAACAACGTGTCAAAAATCAATGTACAAATAGTAATGTTTAATCGGTTAGAACCTTGCTACATGTACACTATAGTGTACACTTTAGTTAACACTTTGCCACGTGACATTAACCTATCGAATAGTTTAAATTTCAACAGTTTCCCCATCCAATTGACACTTGAAAACAATGCCAGTGTCCAACAACGTGTCAAAAATTAGTGTAGAAATAGCAACGTCCAATCGGTAAGGACCTTTCTCCATGTACCCTATGGTGTGCACTTTAGTTTACACTTTGCCATGCGACATTGCCATGTTTGACAGTATAAATTTCAAATAGTTTTACAATCCAATTGACACTAGACAGCAATGCAAGTGTTAAACAACGTGTCAAAAATTGGTGTACAAATAGCAAAGTTCAATTGATAAGAACCTTGCTTCATGTACACTTTAGTTTACACGTTGCCGCGTGACATTACTCGGTTAGACAATATAAATTTCAAATTGTTTTTCCATCCAATTGACACTTGATATCAGTGCAAGTGTCAAAATGGTGTCAAAAATCAGTGTACAAATAGTTAAGTTCAATCGGTAAGAACCTTGCTTCATGTACACTATGGTGTACAATTTAGTTTAAACTTTGCCACGTGACATTACCATGTTGGACAGTTTAAATTTAAAACAGTTTTCTCATCCAATTGACACTTGACAACAATGCAAGTGTCAAACAACGTGTCACAAATAAGTGTACAAATATCGAAGTTCAATCGGTAAGAACCTTGCTACATGTGCAGTATGATGTACACTTTAGTTTACACTTTGCCACGTGACATTACCCTACTAGACAGTATAAATTTCAAAAAATTTCTCATCCAATTGACACTTGACAACAATGCAAGTGTCAAACAATGTATCAAAAATTAGTGTACAAATAGCAAAGTTCAGTCGGTAAGGACTTTGCTACATGTACACTATGGTGTGCACTTTAGTTTACATTTTGCCACCTGAAAATACCCCATTAGACAGTACAAATTTCAAATAGTTTTTCCATCAAATTGACAGTTGACAAAAATGCAAGTGTCAAACATCGTGTTAAAAATCGGTGTAAAAATAGTAAAGTTCAATCGGTCATAACCTTACGACGTGTACACTATGGTGTACACTTTAGTTTACACTTTGCCACCTGACATTACTCCATTAGACAGTTTAAATTTCAAACAGTTTTCCCATCCAATTAACACTTCGCAACAATGCTAGTATCAAACAAGGTGTCAAAAATCAATGTACAAATAGATAAGTTCAATCAGTAAGAAATTTACTACATGTACACTATGGTGTAGACTTTAGTTTACACTTTGTCACGTGACATTACCCCGCTGAACAGTTTAAATTTCAAACTGTTTTCCCATCCAAATTGACACTTCACAACAATGTCAGTATCAAACAAGGTTTCAAAAATCAGTGTACAAATAGGTAAGTTCAATCGGTAAGAACCTTACTACATGTACACTATGGTGTAGACTTTAGTTTACACTTTGCCACTTGACATTACCCCGCTGAACAATTTAAATTTCAAACAGTTTTTCCATCCAATTGACACTTGACAATAATGCAAGTGTCAAACAACATGTTAAAAATCAGTGTACAAATAACAAAGTTCAATTGGTAAGAATCTTGCCACATGTACACTATGGTGTACACTTTAGTTTAAACCCTTCCACGTGACATTACCATGTTGGAAAGTTTAAATTACAAACAATTTTCCCATCCAATTGGCACTTGACAACATTGCAAATGTCAAACAACATGGCAAAAATCAGTGTACAAATAGCAAAGTTCAATCGGCAAGGACCTTGCTACATGTAAATTATGGTGTACACTTCAATTTACACATTGCCACGTGACATTACCCTATTGGACAGTTTACATTTCAAACAGTTTTTCCATCCAATTGACACTAGACAACAATGCAAGCTTCAAAACAATGTGTCAAAATTTAGTGTACAAATAACAAAGTTCAATCAGTAAGAACCTTGCTATATGTCCACTATGGTATACACACTTTAGTTTACAATTTGTAATGTGACATTACCTTGTAGGACTTTTTAAATTTCAAACAGTTTTTTCATCCAATTGATACTTGAAAACAATACAAGTGTCAAATAACGTGTCAAAAATTAGTGTACAAATAGCAATATTCAATCGGTAAGGACCTTGCTACATGTATACTATGGTGTGCACTTTAATTTACACTTTACCACATGACATTGCCTCGTTTGACAGTATAAATTTCAAATAGTTTTCAAATCCAATTAACACTTGACAACAATGTAAGTGTCATACAACGAGTTAAAAATTGGTGTACAAATAGCGAAGTTCAATTGGTAAGAACCTTGCTACATGTACACTACTGTGTACACTTTAGTTTACACTTTGCCACGTGACATTACTCCATTAGATAGTATAAATTTTAAACAATTTTCCCATCCAATTGACTCTTGACAACAATGCAAGTGTCAACCATGGTGTCAAAAATCAGTGTATAAATAGTAAAGTTCAATCGGTAAGAATCTTGGTACATATACACTATGGTGAACACTTTAGTTTACACTTTGACATGTTACATTACCATGTTGGACAGTTTAAATTACAAACAATTTTCCCATCCAATTAACACTAAACAATAGTGCAAGTGTAAAAAAGTGTCAAAAATTGGTGTATAAATGGCGAAGTTCAATCGGTAAGGACCTTGCTACATGTACACTATGGTATATACTTTAGTTTACCTTTGCCACGTGAAATTACCCTGTTGGACAGTTCAAATTTCAAATAGTTTTTCCATCCAATTGACACTTGACAACAATGCAAGTGTCAAACAAGGTGTCAAAAATTAGTGTACAAATAGCAAAGTTCAATCGGTAAGAACCTTGCTACATCCAATTGACACTTAACAACAATGCAAGTGTCAAAAATTAGTGTAAAAATAGCGAAGTTCAATCGATAAGGACCTTGCTACATGTACACTATGGTGTATACTTTAGTTTATCTTTGCCACGTGAAATTACCCTGTTGGACAGTTTAAATTTCAAATAGCTTTTCCATCCAATTGACACTTGACAACAATACAAGTGTCAAACAAGGTGTCAAAAATTAGTGTACAAATAGCAAAGTTCAATCGGTAAGAATCTTGCTACATCCAATTGACACTTAACAACAATATAAGTGTCAAAAATTAGTGTACAAATAGCAAAGTTCAATTGGTAAGAACCTTGCTACATTTAATTAACACTTAACAACAGTGCAAGTGTCAAAAAATGTGTCAAAAATCAGTGTACAAACAGCAAAGTTCAATCGGTAAAGACCTTGCTACATGTACACAATGGTGTACACTTTAGTTTACACTTTATCACGTGACATTACCTCGTTGGACAGTTTAAATTTAAAATAGTTTTTCCATCCATCTGACACTTGAAAACAATGCGAGTGTCAAACTACGTGTCAAAAATTAATGTACAAACGACAATGTTCAATCGGTAAGGACCTTGCTACATGTACACTATGGTGTGCACTTTAGTTTACACTTTTCCACGTGACATTACCCTGTTCGACAGTATAATTTTCAAATAGTTTTCTAATCCAATTGACACTTAACAACAATGCAAGTGTTAAAAAAAGTGTCAAAAATCAGCGTACAAATAGCAAAGTTCGATCGATAAGAACCTTGCTACATGTACACTATGGTGTACACTTTAGTTTGCACTTTGCCACGTGATATTACCCTATTGGATAATTTAAATTAAAGACAGTTTTCCCATCCAATTGATAGTTGACAATAATGCAGGTGTCGAACAATAGGTCAAAAATTAGTGTACAAATAGTAAAATTCAATTGGTAAGGACCTTGCGACATGTACACTATGGTGTACACTCTAGTTTACTCTGTGCCATGTGACATTACCAAGTTGGACAGTTTAAATTTCAAACAGTTTTCCCATCCAATTGACACCTAACAATAATGCTAGTGCCAAACAACGTGTTAAAAATTAGTGTACAAACAGCAAAGTTCAAACGGCAAGAACCTTGCTACATGTACACTGTGGTGTACAATTTAGTTTACACTTTATCACGTGACATTACCTCGTTGGATAGTTTAAATTTAAAATAGTTTTCCCATCCAATTGACACTTGACAATAATGCAAGTGTCAAATAACGTTTCAAAAATTGGTGTACAAATAGCAAAATTCAATCGGTAAGAACCTTGCTACATGTACCTTGTGGTGTACACTTTAGTTTACACTTTGCCACGTGACATTACCTTGTTGGACAATTTAAATTTCAAATAGTTTTCCCATCCAATTGACACTTGACAATAATGCAAGTGTCAAATAACGTTTCAAAAATTGGTGTACAAATAGCAAAATTCAATCGGTAAGAACCTTGCTACATGTACCTTGTGGTGTACACTTTAGTTTACACTTTGCCACGTGACATTACCTTGTTGGACAATTTAAATTTCAAATAGTTTTCCCATCCAATTGACACTTGACAATAATGCAAGTGTCAAATAACGTTTCAAAAATTGGTGTACAAATAGCAAAATTCAATCGGTAAGAACCTTGCTACATGTACCTTGTGGTGTACACTTTAGTTTACACTTTGCCACGTGACATTACCTTGTTGGACAATTTAAATTTCAAATAGTTTTCCCATCCAATTGACACTTGACAATAATGCAAGTGTCAAATAACGTTTCAAAAATTGGTGTACAAATAGCAAAATTCAATCGGTAAGAACCTTGCTACATGTACCTTGTGGTGTACACTTTAGTTTACACTTTGCCACGTGACATTACCTTGTTGGACAATTTAAATTTCAAATAGTTTTCCCATCCAATTGACACTTGACAATAATGCAAGTGTCAAATAACGTTTCAAAAATTGGTGTACAAATAGCAAAATTCAATCGGTAAGAACCTTGCTACATGTACCTTGTGGTGTACACTTTAGTTTACACTTTGCCACGTGACATTACCTTGTTGGACAATTTAAATTTCAAATAGTTTTCCCATCCAATTGACACTTGACAATAATGCAAGTGTCAAATAACGTTTCAAAAATTGGTGTACAAATAGCAAAATTCAATCGGTAAGAACCTTGCTACATGTACCTTGTGGTGTACACTTTAGTTTATACTTTGCCACGTGACATTACCCTATTGGACATTTTAAATTTCAAACATCTTTCCCATCCAATTAACACTTGACAACAATGCAAGTGTCAAACAACGTGTCAAAAATCAGTGTACAAGTAGCAAATTTCAATCGGAAAGGACCTTGTTATATGTACGCTATGTGGTACACTTTCGTTTACACATTGCCACGTGACATTACGCTATTGGACAGTTTAAATTTCAAACATTTTTCCCATCCAATTCACACTTGATAACAATACAAATGTCAAACAACGTGTCAAAAATCAGTGTACAAGCAGTAAAGTTCAATCGGTAAGAACCTTGCTGCATGTACACTATGGTCTACACTTTAGTTTACACTTTACCTCAAGACATTACACTGTTGGACAATCTAAATGTCAAACAGTTTTCCCAGCCAATTGACACTAGACAACAATGCAAGTGTCAAACAACTTGTCCAAAATCAGTGTACAAATAGCAAAGTTCAATTGGTAAGAACCTTGTTACATGTAAACTATGGTGTACACACTTTAGTTTACACTTTGCCACGTGACATTACCCTGTTGGACTGTTTAATTATCAAACAATTTTTCCATCCAATTGACACTTGACAACAATGCTAGTATCAAACAACGTGTCCAAAATCAGTGTGCAAATAGCAAAGTTCAATTGGTAAGAACCTTGCTACATAAACACTATGGTGTACACTTAAGTTTATACTTTGCTACGTGACATTACCCTATTAGACAGTATAAATTTGAAAGAGTTTTCCCATCCAATTGAAACTTGACACCAATACAAGTGTTAAACAACGTGTCAAAATAAATGTACAAATAGCAAAGCTTGATCGGTAAGAACTTTGCGACATGTACACTATGGTGTACACTTTAGTTTTCACTTTGCCATGTGACACTACCCCACTGGACAGTTTAAATTTCAAGTAGTCTTACCATCCAATTGACACTTGACAACAATACAAGTGTCGTACAACGTGTCAAAAATCCATGTACAAATAGCAAAGTTCAATCCGTAAGAATCTTGCTACTTGTACACTATGGTGTACACATTAGTTTACACTTTGCCACGTGATATTACCCTGTTGGACAGTTTAAATTTCAAACAGTTTTTCCATCCAATTGACACTTTACAACAATGCAAGTGTCAAACAACGTGTCAAAAATTAGTGTACAAATAGCAAAGTTCAATCGGTACGAACCTTGCTACATGTACACTATGGTGGACACATTAGTTTACACTTTACCACGTAATATTACCCTGTTGGACAGTTTAAATTTCAAACAGTTTTCCTATCCAATTGGCACTTTACAACAATGCAAGTGTCAAACAATGTGTCGAGAATCAGTGTACAAATAGCAAAGTTTGGTCGGTATAAACCATGCTACATGTACACTATGGTGTACACTTTAATTTACACTTTACCACATGACATTACCCTGTTGGATAGCTTAAATTTCTAGCAATTTTCCCATCCGATTGACACTACAAGTGTCTGACAACGTGTCAAAATCAACATACAAATTGCAAAGTTCAATCGGTAAGAACCTTGCTATATGTACACTGGGGTGTACACTTTAGTTTACACTTTGCTGCTTGGCATTACCAATTTCAACAGTTTAAATTTCAAATAATTATCCCATCCAATTGACACTTGACAACGATGCAAGTGTCAAACAACGTGTCAAAAATTAGTGTACAAATAGAACTTTTCTCATCCAATTGACACTTGACAACAATATAAGTGTCAAACAATGTGTCAAAAATTGGTGTACAAATAGCAAAGTTCAATTGGTAAGAACCTTGCTACATGTATACCATGGTGTACACTTTAGTTTACACTTTGCCACGTGACATTACCCTGTTGGACAGTTTAAATTACAAATAATTTTCCCATCCAATTGACACTTAGTAACAATGCAAGTGTCAAACAACATGTCATAAAATCAGTGTACAAATAGCAATGTTCAATCGGTAAGAACCTTGCTACATGTATACCATGGTGTACACTTTAGTTTACAACTTGCCGTGACATTACCCTATTGGACAGTTTAAATTTCATACAATTTTTCCATCCCATTGACTTTTGACAACAATGGAAGTGTAAAAAAATGTGCCAAAAATCAGTGTAGAAATTGTGAAGTTCAATCGGTATGAACCATGCTACATGTACACCATAGTGTACACTTTGGTTTACACTTTGCCACGTGACACTACCATGTTGGATAGTTTAAATTTCAAGCAATTTTCCCGTCCAATTGACACTAGACAACAGTGCAAGTGTCAAGCGACGTGTCAAAAATCGGCTTACAAATAGCAAAGTTCAATCGAAAAGAACCTTGCTACATGTACACTATGCTGTACACTTTAGTTTGCACTTTGCCACGTGACAATACCCTATTGGACAGTTTAAATTGCAAACAATTTTCCCATCCAATTGACACTTGACAATAATGCAAGTATTAGACAATGTGTCAAAAATCAATGACAAATAGCAAAGTTCATCCGGTAAGAACCTTGCTACATATACTTTATGGTGTACACTTTAGTTTACACTTTGCCACGTGACATTACCCTATTGAACAGATTAAATTTCAAATAGTTTTCCCATTCAATTGACACTAGACAACAATGTAAGTGTCAAACAACTTGTCCAAAATTAGTGTACAAATAGCAAAGTTCAGTTGGTATGAACCTTGCTACATGTACAATATGGTTTACACATTTTATTTTACACTTTGCCACGTGACATTACCCTGTTGGACAGTTTAACTTTCAAACAGTTTTCACATCCAATTGACACTTAACAACAATGCAAGTGTGAAACAACGTGTCCAAAATCAATGTACAAATAGCAAAGTTCCATTGGTATAAACCATACTACATGTACACTATGGTTGTACATTTTAAATTAAAGTTTGCCACGTGACATCACCTTGTTGGATAGTTTAAATTTCAAACAGCTTTCTTGTCCAATTAACACTTTACAACAATGTAAGTGTCAAACATCGTGTGTAAATCGATGTACAAATAGCAAAGTTCAATCGGTATGAACCATACTACATGTACACTATGGTGTACACTTTAATTTACACTTTGCCATGTGACATTATCTTGTTAGACAGTTTAAATTTCTAACAGTTTTCCCATCCAACTGACACTTGACAACAATGCAAGTGTCTAACAACGCGTCAAAAATCAAAGTACAAATTGTAAAGTTCAATTTGTAAGAACCTTGCTACATGTACACTAGGATGTACACCTTAGTTTACACTTTGCCGCTTGACATTACCCATTTGCACAGTTTAAATTTCGAATAGTTTTCCCATCCAATTGACCCTTGACAACAATGCAAGTATCAAACAACATGTCTAAAATTAGTGTACAAATAGAAGTTTTCTAATCCAATTGACACTTGAGAACAATACAACTGTCAAACAACGTGTCAAAAATTAGTGTACAAATCAAACTTTTCCCATTCAATTGACACTTGACAACAATACAAGTGCCAAACAACGTGTCAAAAATCGGTGTACAAATAGCAAAGTTCAATTGGTAAGAACCTTGCTACATGTAAAACATGGTGTACACTTTAGTTTACACTTTGCCACGTGACATTACCCTGTTGGACAGTTTAAATTACAAACAATTTTCCCATCCAATTGACACTTAGTAACAATGCAAGTGTCAAACAACGTGTCATAAATCAGTGTACAAATAGCAATGTTCAATCGGTAAGAACCTTGCTACATGTATACCATGGTGTACACTTTAGTTTACAACTTACCTCGTGACATTACCCTGTTGGATAGTTTAAATTTCATACAATTTTTCCATCCCATTGACATTTGACAACAATGGAATTGTAAAAAAATGTGCCAAAAATCAATGTAGAAATTGCGAAGTTCAATCGGTATGAACCATGCTACATGTACACCATAGTGTACACTTTGGTTTACACTTTTCCATGTGACACTACCATGTTGGATAGTTTAAATTTCAAGCAATTTTCCCATCCAATTGACACTAGACAACAGTGTAAGTCTCAAACAACGTGTCAAAAATCGGCTTACAAATAGCAAAGTTCAATCGAAAAGAACCTTGCTACATGTACACTATGTTGTACACTTTAGTTTGCACTTTGCCACGTGACAACACCCTATTGGACAGTTTAAATTTCAAACAGTTTTCCCATCTACTTGACACTAAACAACAATGCAAGTGTCAAACAACGTGTCAAAAATCAGTGTACCAATAGCAGAGTTTAATCAATAAGGGCCTTGCAACATGTACGCTATGGTATACACGTTAGTTTACACTTTGTCGCGTGTCATTATCCTATTGGGCAATTTAAATTTCAAACAGTTTTTCTATCCAATTGACACTTGATGGCAATATATGTGTCAAATAACGTGTCAAAAATTAGTGTACAAATAGAAAAGTTCAATCAGTATGAACTATGCTAAATGTATGGTATGATGTACACTTTATTTTACACTTTACTATGCTAAATGTATGGTATGATGTACACTTTATTTTACACTTTACTATGCTAAATGTATGGTATGATGTACACTTTATTTTACACTTTACTATGCTAAATGTATGGTATGATGTACACTTTATTTTACACTTTACTATGCTAAATGTATGGTATGATGTACACTTTATTTTACACTTTACTATGCTAAATGTATGGTATGATGTACACTTTATTTTACAGTTTAAATTTCTAACAGTTTTCCCATTCAATTGAAACTTGACAATATTGCAAGTGTCAAACAATGTATCAAAAATCAGCGTACAAATTGCAAAGTTCAATCGGTTAGAACTTTGCTACATGTACACTAGGGTGTACACTTTAGTTTACACTTTGCCGCTTGATATTACACATAAATTTCAAACAGTTTTTCCATCCAATTGACACTTGAGAACAATGCTAGTGTCCAACAACGTGTCAAAAATCAGTGTACGAATGGAAGTTTTCCCATCCAATTAACACTTGACAACAACACGTGTCAAACAACGTGTCAAAAATCAATGTACAAATAGGAAAGTTCAATCTGTAAGAACCTTCCTACATGTACACCATGGTGTATATTTTAGTTTGCACTTTGCCATGTGATAATACCCTGTTGGATAGTTTAAATTTCAAACAGTTTTCACATCCCATTGACACTTGACAACAACGCAAGTGTGAAACAATGTGTTAAAAATTAGTGTAGAAATAGCGAAGTTCAATCGGCATGAACCATGCTACATGTACACTATGGAGTACACTTTAATTTACTCTTTCCAACATGACATTTCCCTCTTGGACAGTTTAAATTTCAAACTGTTTTCCCATCCAATTGACACTTGACAATAATGCAAGTATCAAACAACATGTCAAAAATCAGTGTACAAATATCAATGTTCTGTCGGTAAGGACCTTGCAACATGACTTTAGTTTACACTTTGCCACATGACACTACCCTATTGGACCGTTTAAATTACAAAAAATTTTCCCATCCAATTGACACATGACAACAATGCAAATGTCAAACAACGTGTCAAAAATTTGTGTAAAAATACCAATGCTCAATCGGTAAGGACCTTGCTACATGTACACTATAGTGTACACTTTAGTTTACACTTTTCCTTGTGACATACCTTGTTAGATAGTATAAATATCAAACAATTTTCCCATTGAATTGACACTCGTAAAAAATGCAAGTGTCAGACAACGTGTCAAAAATCAGTGTACAAATAGCAAAGTTCAATCGGTAAGAACCTTACTACATGTACACTATGGTGTGCACTTTAGTTTACACTTTGCCATGTGACATTACCCTGTTAGATAGTTTAAATTTAAAATAGTTTTTCCATCCAATTGATACTTGACAACAATGCAGGTGTCGAACAACGTGTCAAAAATAAGTGTACAAATAGTAAAGTTCAATCGGTATGGACATTGCTACGTGTACACTACGGTGTACACTTTAGTTTACACTTTCCCACGTGACACTACCATGTTAGACTGTTTAAATTTCAAATAGTTTTCCCATCCAATTGACACTTGACAACAATTCATGTGTCAAACAACGTGTCAAAAATCAGTGTACAAATAGCAAAATTCAATCGGTATGAACCATGCTACATGTACCCTATGGTGTACACTTTAATTTCACTTTGCCACGTGACATTACCGTGTTGGACAGTTTCAATTTCAAACAACTTCCCCATTCAGTTGATATTTGACAACATTGCATGTGTCAAACAACGTTTCAAAAATCAGTGTACAAACTGCAAAGTTCAATCGGTAATAACCTTGCTACACGTACACTATGGTGTACACTTTAGTTTATACTTTGCCGCTTGACATTACCCAGTTGGAAAATTTAAATTTCAAACAGTTTTTCCATCCAACTGACACTTAACAAAAATGCGAGTGTCTAACAACGTGTCAAAAATCAGTGTACAAATCACAATTATCCCATCCAATTGACACTTAAAAACAATGTAAGTGTTAAACAACGTGTCAAAAATCAGTGTTCGAATAGCAAAGTTCAATCGGTAAGAACCTGGTGACATGCAGACCATGATGTAGACTTTAGTTTACACTTTGCCACATGACATTACCCTGTTGGACAGTTTAAATTTCAAACAGTTTTCCCATTCAATTGTCACTTGACAACAATGCATGTGTCAAACAACGTGTCAAAAATCAGTGTACAAATTGTAAAGTTCAATCAGTAAGAACCTTGCAGCATGTACACTATGGTGTACACTTTAGTTTACACTTTGCCATGTGACACTACCCAGTTGAACAGTTTAAATTTCGAACAGTTTTCCATTCCAATTGACACTTGACAACAATGCCAGTGTCAAAAATCAGTGCACAAATAGAAGTTTCCCCATCTAATTGACACTTGACAACAATACAAGTGTCAATTAACGTGTCAAAAATCAATGTACAAATAGCAGAGTTAAATTGGTAAGAACCTTCCTACATGTACACCATGGCGTACACTTTAGTTTACACTTTGCCACTTGACATAACCTCGTTGGACAATTTAAATTTCAAACAGTTTTCCCATCTCATTGACACTTAACGATGATGCAAGTGTAAAATAATGTGTCAAAAATCAGTGTAGAAATAGCGAATGCCAACCGGTATGAACCATGCTACATGTACACTGTAGTGTACACTTTGGTTTACACTTTGCCACGTGACATTACCCTGTTGGAAAGTTTAAATTTCAAATAGCTTTCCCATCCAATTGACACTTGACAACAATGCAAGTGTTAAGCAACGTGTCAAAAATCATTACACAAATAGTGAAGTTCAATCGGTAAGAACCTTGATTCATGTACACTATGGTGTACACCTTAGTTTACTTTTTGCAACGTGATATTTTCCTATTGGACCGTTAAATTTTCAAACATTTTTTCCATCCAATTGGCACTTTACAATAATGCAAGTGTCAAAAATCAGTGTACAAAGAGCAAAGTTCAATCGGTAAGGACCTTGTTACATGTACACTATGGTGTACACTTTAGTTTACACTTTACCACGTAACACTACCCTTTTGGACCGTTTAAATTACAAACAATTTTCCCATCCAATTAACACTCAACAATAATGCAAGTGTCAAACAACGTGTCGAAAATCAATATACAAATAGCAAAGTTCAATCGGTAATGACCTTGCCACATGTACACTATGGTGTACACTTTAGTTTGCACTTTGGCACGTGACATTATCCTTTTGGACAGTTTAAATTTCAAACAATTTTTCCCTACCAATTGACACTTGATTACAATGCAAGTGTCAAACTAAGTGTCAAACATAGGTGTACAAATAGCAAAGTTCAATCGGTAAGAACCTTGCTACATGTATGCTATGGTGTATACTTTAGTTTACACTTTGCCATGTGACATTACCCTGTTGTACAATTTAAATTTCAAACATTTTTCCCACCCAATTGATACTTGAAAACAATGCAAGTGTTAAACAATGTGTCCAAAATCAGCGTACAATTAGCAAAATTCAATTGATAGGAACCTTGCTACATGTACACTATGATGTACACTTTAGTTTACACTTTGCCACGTGACATTTCCCTGTTGGATAGTTTGAAATTCAAACAGTTTTCCCATCCAATTGATACTTGACAACAATGCAAGTGTCAAATAACGTGTCACAAATTAGTGTACAAATAGCAAAGTTCAATCGGTAAGGACCTTGCTACATGTACAATATGGTGTACACTTTAGTTTACACTTTGCCATGTGACATTCCCATGTTGGACAGCTTGGATTAAAAGAAGTTTTCCCATCCAATTGACACTTGACAACAATGCAAGTGTCAAACAACGTGTCAAAAATCAGTGTAAAAATAGCAAAGTTCAATCGGTAAGAACCTTCCTACATATACACTATGGTATACACTTTAGTTCAAAAATTGTCACTTGACATTACCATCTTGGACAGTTTAAATTCAAATAGTTTTCTCATCCAATTGACACTTAACAACAATGCAAGTGTCAAACAACGTGTCAAAAATCAGTGTACAAATAGCAAAGTTCAATCGTTAAGAATCTTGCTACATGTACACTATGGTGTACACTTTAGTTCACACTTTGTCATGTGACACTACCCTGTTGGATAGTTTAGATTTCAAATAGTTTTCCCATCTAATGGACACTTGACAACGATGCAAGTTTCAAACAACGTGTCAAAATTCAGTGTACAAATAGCGATATTCAATCGGTAAAAACCTTGTTACATGTACACTATGGTGTACAGTTTAATTTAAACTTTTCCACATGACATTACCCTGTTGGAAAGTTTAAATTTCAAACTGTTTTCTCGTCCAATTGGAATTTAACAAC
This sequence comes from Olea europaea var. sylvestris, assembly GCF_002742605.1. NCBI lineage: Eukaryota > Viridiplantae > Streptophyta > Magnoliopsida > Lamiales > Oleaceae > Olea > Olea europaea. Next base: position 345,762 of record NW_019229313.1, read on the forward strand.
AATACAAATGTCAAACAACGTGTCAAAAATCAGTGTACAAGTAGCAAAATTTTCCCATCCAATTGACACTTGACAATAATGCAAGTGTCAATCAACGTGTCAAAAATTAGTGTACAAATAGCAAAGTTCAATTGGTAAGGACCTTGCTATATGTACATTGTAGTGTACACTTTAGTTTACACTTTGCCACATGACACTACACTGTTGGACCGTTTAAATTACAAATAGTTTTCCCATCCAATTGACACTTGACAACAATGCAAATGTCAAACAACATGTCAAAAATTAGTGTAAAAATAGCAATGTTCAATTGGTAAGAACCTTGTACTGTTGGACAATTTAAATTTCAAACTGTTTTCTCGTCCAATTGACAGTTAACAACTATGCAAGTGTCAAACAACGTGTCAAAAATTAGTGTACAAATCGCAAAGCTTTCCCATCCAATTTACACTTGACAATAATGCAAGTGTCAACCAACGTGTCAAAAATCAGTGTACAAATAGCAAAATTCAATCGGTAAGGACCTTGCTACATGTACACTATTGTGTACACTTTAGTTCACACTTTATCATGTGACATTACCCTGTTGGACAGTTTAGATTTCAAATAGCTTTCCTATCAAATTGACACTTGACAACAATACAAGTATCAAACAACGTGTCAAAAATCAGAGTACGAATAGCAATGTTCAATCAGTAAGAACCTTGCTACATGTACACTATGGTGTACACTTTAGTTTAAACTTTGCCACATGACATTACCCTGTTGGACAGTTTAAATTTCAAACTATTTTCTCGTCCACTTGACACTTAACAGCAATACATGTGTCAAACAACGTATCAAAAATTAGTGTACAAATAGCAAAGTTTTTCCATCTAATTGACACTTGACAATAATGCAAGTGTCAACTAACGTGTCAAAAATCAGTGTACAAATAACAAAGTTCAATTGGTAAGGACCTTGCTACATGTACACTATGGTGTACACTTTAGTTCACACTTTGTCATATGACATTACCCTATTGGACAGTTTAGATTTCAAATAGCTTTCCCATCTAATGACACTTGGCAACAATGTAAGTGTGCAGCAAGGTTCATACCGGTTGAACTTCGCAATTTGTGCACTGATTTTTAACACGTTGTTTGACTCTTACATTGTTGCCAAGTGTCAATTGGGTTGGAAAAGCATTTGAAATTAAAACTATCCAACAGGGTAATGTGACGTGGCAAAGTACAAACTAAAGTGTACACCATAGTGTACATGTAATAAGGTTCTTATCGTTTAAACTTTGCTATTTGTACACTGATTTTTCACAAGTTTGACACTTGCATTGCTGTCAAGTGTCTATTGGATGAGAAGACTATTTGAAATTTAAACTGTCTAAGGAATAATGTCACGTGGCAAAGTGTAAACTGAAGAGTACACCATACTATATATGTAGCAAGGTCCTTACCAATTAAACTTTGTTATTTGTAAACTAATTTTTGACACGTTATTTTACAATTGCATTGCTGTCAAGTGTCAATTGGATTGGAAAAGTATTTGAAATTTAAACTATCTAATAGAGTAATGTCACGTGGCAAAGTGTACACTAAATGTACACAATAGTGCACATGTAGAAAGGTTCTTACTGATTGAACTTTGCTATTTGTACACTGATTTTGACACAGTGTTTGACACTTACATTGTTGTCAAGTTTCAATTGAATGGGAAAACTATTTAAAATTTAAACTGTCCAATAGAGTAATGTCACCTGGCAAAGTGTACACTGAAGTGTACACCGTAGTGTACATGTAGAAAGGTTCTTACTGATTGAACTTTGCTATTTGTACACTGATTTTTGACACAGTGTTTGACATTTGCATTGTTGTCAAGTGTCAATTGGATGGGGAAATTGTTCGAAATTTAAACTATCCAATTGGGCAATGTCACGGGGAAAGTGCCGACTGAATTGTAAACCGTAGTGTACATATAGTAAGGTTCTTATCGATTCAACTTTGTTGTTTCTACACTGATTTTCGACACATTGTTTGATACTTGCATTGTTTTCGAGTGTCAATTTGATGGGAAAACTATTTGAAATTCCACTTGTCTATCTGGTGGAATACCCAGTAGATCTTCTGGAAACACATCTCTAAATTCTTGTACCACTAGTACATCCTCAATCTTTGTCGTTGCCAGTTTTTCTCCAAAGATATTTACTAGAAATCCTTGAGATGTTTCTTTTCTCAACATTTTCTCCGCTTGTAAGGTTGAAACCAGTTGGAGATGGGGTTTGGTCTTTATTTCGAGGAAAGAAAATTGTTCTTCTCCTGGTTTTTGAAAAGACACTTCCCTTTCTCTACAACGAATGGTTCCATAATTACATCCTAACCAATCCATGCCCAAAATCACATCAAAGTCCTTCATATCTATCTTATACAAATTAGCTTCTAAAGTTTTTTCCTCAATATCAAATTTCACTGAATTAGCTAACTTGTTTGCGTTCAATGTCCTGCATGAGGGAAGGCTAACTTCTAGTGTACTCTTTGACTTATTACAAGTAATACTAGATTTAACAATAAAAGACATTGATACAAAAGAGTGAGTAGCTCCTGAATCAAACAGTATATAAGCAGGTATATTGGTTGCCAGTAAAATACCTGTTACTATGTTTAAGTTTCCCTCTGCATCTTTTAGAGTCAATGTAAAAACTCGTGCTTTCCCCTTCTTGTTCTGATCATTGTTATCATCCTTCCTCTGAGCAAATGTGGGACAATCCGTAGCAATATATCCTGATTTGCCACACCAAAAATAGGCATTCTTCCCATACAAGTATTCACCACGATGAGGCTTACCACACTTAGGGCAGGGCGCTACTGCAGCTACCATGGCCTTACTAGCGTTAGATCCGATATTAACTTTCTTATTTTGCCATTTGCCCTTTCCTTTGTCTTGACCATTCCACTTTCTCTTTCCAATTTGGCCTTAATCCTGCTGGTTCTACAATTGACGATGTTGCTCTACATTAGCCTTTTGATATCAGATAGCGTGAGCTCGTTCCAGCATCTCATGGTACGGCGTGAAGTGATGTGACATAAGGATCATACTTAGGTCTAGGTTTAACCCTTGCTCAAACCTTCTAGTCTTAATTTTCGTGTCAACCAGACGTGGAGCATAACTTGAGAGTTGATCGAACTTTTGCTCGTAATCCATTAGGGACATATTACCCTGCTTGAGTTGAAGGGGGACATATTACCCTGCTTGAGTTGAAGAAATTTGTTCTCCTTGAAATCCTTTAGAGATTGAGGAAAATATTTGTCCGTCACTTTCTCCTTGAATTGTTCCCAAGTTATTGCCAATTGCTGCTTCGGAGTCCTAGTTCGGGACGTCGAATCCCACCAGTGACTTGCATCCCCGGTAAACATAAACTCCGCACATTGAACCCTTTGGGCATCAGTGCAGTCTATGAGTCGAAAAATTTGTTCTAGCTTACGAAGCCATTCCTCAACTACTAGTGGACCAAAAGCTCCACCGAAGGTAGGGGGCTTATGCCTTCGAAATAACTCAACTACCGAGGCGTGAGTCGGAAGAGTAATAGGAGCTGGTGGTGTAGGTGGAGCGGGATTTTGATTCAGCCTGCTAAGATCTTGAGCCGCTTGCAGGAGATCCCTTATCAAATTGTTCTAGTTTACTCGAGACATTTTCCTAGAGATAAGATATAATATATCTCACATTAACTTCATTTGCCAAAACCAGAATACTTAAAATAAATAAGATAGTCCTCAAATTGATCATAATTTTCCTTTATTAATATTACTCATTGCAATCAGGACATACAATAGGTTGATAATTTTTTTTTTTCAAAAACATAAAGGAAAAGATGTCACAAGGAAATGGAAATCTAAATTTCTAATCCCTATGAATCTTGCGAATCTTCTTCGGTGGAGCCTCATTTTCGGAGGAGTCTTCTGTCTCAGGCCCTGACTCTAGGTCCATCTCAACATGTGGCTCAGGTTCATGCTCAAGATCATTATCTAAGCCCAACCCAAAGTCATCCTCATGCTCCCATTCAGGATCTTCCTCTGGGTCTGATTCAAACCGAGGTTCGGGCTCGAGCTTAGGCTCAACCTCATTATTGGTCTCAATTACTATCTCCAGTTGAGGTTCTAAACTCTCACTCCATTTGTCTAGAAGGGTCTAATAATATATACCAAATTCAATCATATTTGGGTGCTTTGGATGGTTACCCTCTAGCAGCTCATCCTTAACAATGACTCCCATGTTTTCCTATTGAGGTGGAAGTGAATGTATAAGGTTATTCACAGTCTCGATATGCGTGATCTTCAGTCCTGCATCTACAGCTACCACACATCTCTCGTAGATATCAAGCTTAAATGATTAAAAAATCAAAATCATGCTCGAAAAAATAATGTGGAACATAATATTTTATTCCATATCTTGGGTTCATCAGATGAGATCAACTAATAGACGCAGGATGCCATGGAGTGCCTTAAATGTTTCATTTTTTTATCTCATAAATAAAATACACTAAGTCTACAGAATTGGCTAAACTCATGCTTTGATACCACGTTATAACGCCCCGACCCGCATGGACGAAAATGTCACTCAACTTGTGTACCTTAACCGTAAAGTTAGTTCAATATATTTTTAGTAGAAGGTATAAAGATTAAATTTTAGAATTTAATTAAAGAAATTTCTATTTTTAATTTAAACAATAATTCAATTCTAAAAGAAAATAATTTCAAAAAATGTTTTTAGAATGGGTTCCATGCATGTAACGACTATTGACGTGAAATTTTGGCAAAACTTAAAAAGTAATGTTGTCGTTCCAATTTTTTTTGTCTCAAACAGTAATTGTCAAAGTAAATTTGTTTTCATAGCTATCGACCTTGAAACTTCATTAAATTTTAATGCAAGGTAGTAAACTCCTTATAATATGACATAGTCAAAAATTATCTTCCGTTGACATTATATGGGGTATTAAAATATTTTTCAAAACTCAACAGCTACCCAGTTGAAAGGTAACCCGTGCAATTCACTTAAAATGGTATATAAAATTCCACCGACATCAAAACCACATGATTTCAAATTTGTTCAGTCTCTAATCCATGAGAATATCTAAAACAATTGGTTTCATCAAAAAATTCCAAGTAACTAGTGAGTTATGAATTTTTGAAAACAAGGGTAGAAGTTGAAAAATAGAGACAGCACCCAGTACAGTTTACTTTATGTGACATATAACCTTTTACCGATATTGGATTGACATGATTCAAATTTCATTCAGTATCTAACTTATTAGGTTATCCAATTCAATTGGTTTTGTATAAAGATACCAAGTAACGAAAGAGTTATGATTTTTTTTAAAGATGAGGCAGAAACTGAAATTTCTGAAGAGACATCAAAACTTTAAGTCGCTAACTTTTTTTGAATACGGTGATTTGTAAATTTATTCCTATGATGCATATCTACTTTCAATCATAATTTATTCATAATGAGTGTTTGTAAAATAGATCCACACAATATTCATAGGAATCAAATTTAACGAAAGTGTAAACATCTCAAAATCAACTAAAGATGTAAATCACCGGCTTCTCCATGACATGTTGCATCATCTTTTACCATCATCTACGCCCCAAGGAAAATCTATTCAACCTGTAGGAAGGAAATTAACCCATGATTTTGAAACTCAATAGATATCATCGGTGTAATTCGTTATCAAATTAGAAATTCCGAACTATAGATTCATACCGTCGCCCGTAGATGGATTTTCGATAAAATCAAATTACTATAGCATTATCATAACACATAGAGCCGGAGAATGATCATTCAAACTATTGTAGTGCCGAAGCACCATACCCGAAGGTACCATTTTATTCAAACATTTATCGAAAAATCATATTTGAAAATGAATGAACACTTGCACCTCTACCTATCTTGAATTTTCTTGGATAAAAGAACAAAATGTATAGAAAGCCTTCCTTCTTCTCATCCTTGTTATTCCTTAAGTTTAACTTAATATGAAATATATTTTTTTGAGAGAAAATGAGATGAAATTCGGATTTGAAGAGGAGTGTAGTGAAAAAGTAACCTTCCACTTCTATAACCTTTTTTTTTTTAATGAAAAATTAAGTGAGGGAGTTGTATTATCATTAAATTTATTAAACCTAGTCTTTAACTAAGAATTTGAAGAGTCTCTAAGCCATAAAAATAATTCATATGAAAGTTTTATAAAAACATCTACGTGGTGATTCGAACCTAGGTTGCCTATATAAAATACCATGTAGATGACCATTGTGGCAACCCAGTTATTCATTAAATCTTTGTCATCAATTTTACTTAAACTTAATCTCTTAAATTGCTGGGCTTTTATTTAACTTATGACTTGGGCTTTCGTAATCTTACATGGGTTGAGCTTCCATAGGTCATTTCTAACATGGGTTAGGCTCGTGGTGCTAGATCATCACAAAATAATAGCATAATTTCATTTAATTTTTTTCTTGGCTACTACAACCCTTACACCTTAAATAAAATCTCATCCTTGAAATTTACCTTATGGTTGGACAAAGAGTGTTGGGTATTTGTCTTTAACTTTTTCTTCTCTTTCCCAAGTAGCTTCTTCTACTCCATGATTATTCTATTGCACCTTGACCAGTTGAATCCTTGTTCCGTAATTTATGTACCTTTCGATCTAGTATCTTGATCGGTAATTCCTCATAAGATAAGTCTTTTTGTACTTCGAAGGATTGGTAGTTGTCCACATGATCAGGATCATGCATATACTTTCTGATCATCGATACATGAAACACATTGTGAACTGCCAATAGTTCAGGTAGTAACGCCAATCGATAAGCCACATTTCCAACCCTGTCAAGTATTTCAAAAGGTTCGATATAACGAGGTCGTAGTTTTCCTTTCTTGCCGAACCTAAGTACACCCTTTATTGGTGCCACCTTTAGAAATACTTTCTCTCCAACTTCAAATTCTAAGTCTTTTCTCCTGGTATCTGCACAGCTCTTTTATCTATCTTGCATGGCCTTTATCCTTGTATGGATCTTATCAATGGCTTCAACTGTTCTTTCAATGATCTCTGGTCTCAAAACCCTCTTTTCTCCAACTTCATCCCAATGAACCAGTGATCTATATTTTCTACCATAGAGAGCTTCATACGGTGTCATTCCAATAGTTGCTTGGAAACTGTTATTATATGCAAATTCTACCAAAGGTATATACGATTTCCAGCTGCCTCCTAGATCCAGAACACAAGCCCTTAGCATAGCTTCCAAAGTTTGAATGGTCCTTTCAGACTGACCATCAGATTGAGGGTGATATGCTATACTGAAATTCAATTTCGTTCCCATAGCTCCTTGTAAGCTCTTCCAAAACTTTGACGTAAATCTCGGATCTCTATCAGATACAATGGACACAGGGACACCATGCAATCTTACAATCTCTCTAATGTAGAATTACGCCAGCTGATCTAGACTGAATGTCATTTTTACTGGAAGAAAATGAACAGACTTTGTTAGACGATCCACTATTACCCATATCGCATTCTGTCAATCCTCCCACAAAGTCCATTACGTTATTCTCCCACTTCCATTCAGGTATATCTAATGGATTTAATAACCCTGTCGATCTTTGATGTTCCGCTTTAACTTGTTGGCATACTATGCATTTTGCCACAAATGAACCTAAACTTCTTTTCATATTCCTCCACCTAAATGTATTTCAAAGGTTTCGATACATTTTTGTACCACCAGGATGTGCGGCGTACGAAGAGGAATGAGCCTCCTCCAATATCTCCTTCCTCAAATCTTCATCATTTGGTACACAAATTCTTCCTTTAAACATTTGTGCCTGATTCGAAGCTATTCCAAAATCTTTTCTCTTATCAGTACCAATCTCGTTCTTGATCTTCTGCAAGAATGGGTCTTTATCCTGTGCTTCTATGATCCGATCTCTAAGAGTAGGTCGAACCACCAAAGTTACTAAATGAGCAATGACTTGTTCTGGTGTGGTAATCACTTCAATTTGCAACTTTCCAAGTCTTTGATCAACTCCATCGAAACAGTAGGTAATGATGCCAACTATCCCGTCGACTTTCTACTTAGTGCATCAGCAACAACATTAGCCTTACCCGGATGATAATGAATAGTGCAACCATAATCTTTCACTAGCTCCAACCATCGTCTCTGTCTCATATTCAATTCCTTCTGTGTGAAGAAATATTTGAGACTCTTATGATCCGTATAAATATCGCACTTCCCTCCATATAAGTAATGGCGCCATATCTTTAATGCATGAACCACTGCC
>NW_019229313.1:354539-393447 GCF_002742605.1 Olea europaea var. sylvestris
TGTGAACTCGTAATGTCCATAACGAGTTCTGAAAGCTGTCTTAGGTATATCATCTGCCTTAACCTTCAATTGATGATATCCAGATCATAAATCGATCTTAGAAAATGTCTTAGCCCCTTTTAATTGATCAAACAAATCCTCAATTCTAGGGAGAGGATACCTATTCTTGATGGTCAAACGGTTCAACTCCCGATAGTCGATACACATCCTCATACTTCCATCTTTCTTCTTTAGAAACAATACTGGTGCGCCCCATGGTGATACACTTGGTCAGATAAAATCAAGGTCTAACAATTCTTGTAACAGGATTTTCAACTCCTGAAGTTCCTTTGGGGCCATTCTGTATGGGGCTTTAGATATTGGCACCGCTCCGTGAACAAGATCTATTGTGAATTCCACTTGTCTATCTGGTGGAATACTCGGTAGATCTTTTGAAAACACATTTATAAATTCTTGTACCACTGGTACATCCTCAATATTTGTCGTTGCCAGTTTTTCCCCAAAGATATTAACTAGAAACCCTTGAGATGTTTCTTTTCTCAACATTTTCTCAGCTTGTAAGGATGAAACTAATTGGAGATAGGGTTTGGTCTTTATTCCGAGGAAAGAAAATTGTTCTTCTCTTGGTTTTTGAAAAGACACTTCCCTTTCTCTACAACGAATGGTCGCATAATTACATCCTAACCAATCCATGCCCAAAATCACATCAAAGTCCTTCATATCTATCATATACCAATTAGCTTCTAAGGTTTTTCCCTCAATATCGAATTTTACTGTCTTAGCTAACTTGTTTGTGTTCAATGTCCTGCCTGCGGGAAGGCTAACCTCTAGTGTACTCTTTGACTTATTACAAGTAATACTAGATTTAGCAGTGAAAGATGTTGGTACAAAAGAGTAAGTAGCTCCTAAATCAAACAGTATATAAGCAGGTGTATTGGCTACCAGTAAAATACATGTTATTACGTTTGAGTTCCCCTCTACATCTTTTTGAGTCAATCTAAAAACTCTTGCTTTCCCCTTCTTCATTGTTATCATCCTTTCTTTGAGCAAATGTGGGACAATCCCTAGCAATATGTCCTGATTTGCCACACCAAAAATAGGCATTCTTCCTATGCAAGCATTCACCACAATGAGGCTTACCACACTTAGGGCATGGCACTACTGCAGCTACCATGGCCTTACTGGCGCTAGATCCGATATTAACTTTCTTACTTTTTCATTTGCCCTTTCCTTTGTCTTGACCATTCCACTTTCTCTTTCTAATCTGCCCTTTCTCTTACTAGTTGTACAATTGACGATGTTGCTCTGCATTACCCTTTTGATACCAGATAGCGTGAGCTTGTTCCAGCATCTCACGGTACGACGTGAAGCGATGTGACATAAGGATCATACTTAGGTCTGGGTTTGACCCTTGCTCAAACCTTCTAGTCTTCTTAATTTTCATGTCAACCAGATGTGGAGAATAACTAGAGAGTTGATCAAACTTTCGCTCGTAATCCGTTAGGGATATATTACCCTGCTTGAGTTGAAGGAATTCGTTCTCCTTGAAATCCCTTAGAGATTGAGGAAAATATTTGTCCATCACTTTCTCCTTGAATTGTTCCCAAGTTATTGCCAATTGCTGCTCCGGAGTCCTAGTTCGGGACATCGAATCCCACGAGTGACTTGTATCACCGGTAAACATAAACTCTGCACATTGAACCCTTTGGGCATCAGTGCAGTCTATGAGCTAAAAAATTCGTTCTAGCTTACGAAGCCATTCCTCAACTACTAGTGTACCAGATGCTCCATCGAAGGTAGGGAGCTTATGCCTTCGAAATAACTCAACTACCGAGGTGTGAGTCGGAAGAGTAATAGGAGCTGGTGGTGTAGGTGGAGCGGGATTTTGATTTAGCCTACCAAGAACTTGAACTGCATGGAGAAGATCCCTTATCAAGTTGTTCTGGTTTGCTCGAGACATTTTCCCAGAGATAAGATATAATATATCTCACATTAACTTCATTTGCCAAAACTAGAATACTTAAAAAAATAAGGTAGTCCTCAAATTGATCATAATTTTCCTTTATTAATAGTACTCATTGCAATCGGGACATATAATAGGTCAACAATTTTTTAATTTTTTTATTTTTTTTTCAAAAACATAAAGGAAAAGATATCATAAGGAAATAGAAATCTAAATTTCTAATCCCTATGAATCTTGCGAATCTTCTTCGGTGGAGCCTCATCTTCGGAGGAGTCTTCTGTCTCAGCCCTGACTCTAGGTCCATCTCAACTTGTGGCTCAGGTTCATGCTCAAGATCATTCTCCAAGTCCAACCCAAAGTCATCCTCATGCTCCCATTTGGGATCTTCCTTTGGGTCTGATTCAAACTGAGGTTCGGGCTCGAGCTCAGGCTCAACCTCATTATTGGGCTCAATTACTATCTCCGGTTGGGATTCTAAACTCTCACTCCATCTGTCTAGAAAGGTCTGACAATATATACCAAATTCAATCGTATTTGGGTGCTATTAATGGTTACCCTCTAGCATCTCATCCCTAACAATGACTCCCTTGTTTCCCCACTGAGGTGGAAATGAATGTATAAGGTTATTCATAGCCTCGATATGCGCGATCTTCAGTCCCCGCATCTACAACTGCCATACATCACTCGCAGATATCATGTACGTGTTCAACAAGTGGACGAGACGGGTCAATCACATAGTTCTCATTGGATTGGATGATGGCCCTACGCTTCAACATCACTATACAAACTGTGGCCTTTCTAGTGGTGATAAGTTCTAGCCATGTCTGTGTACCTTAGGCATAAAGTTAGTTCAATATATTTTTAGAAAAAGGTATAAAGATTAAATTTTAGAATTTAATTAAAGAATTTTCATTTTTCATTTAAACAATAATTCAATTCTAAAAGAAAACAATTTCAAAATTTTTTTTTAGAATGTGTTCCATGCATGTAACGACTATTAGTGTGAAATTTTGGCAAAACTTAAAAAGTAATATTATTGTTCCAGTTTTTTTGTCTCAAACAGTAATTGTCAAAGTAAATTTGTTTTCATAGCTATCGACCTTGAAACTTCATCAAATTTTAATCAAAGGTAGTAAACTCCTTTTAATATGACATAGTCAAAAATTAGTTTCCGTCGACATTATATGAGGTATTAAAATATTTTTCAAAACTCAACACTGACCCATTCGAAAGGTAACCAGTGCAGTTCACTTAAAATGGGATATAAAATCCCACCAATGTCAAAACCACATGGTTTAAAATTTATTCAGTAACTAATCGATGATACTATCAAAACCAATTGGTTTCATCCAAAAATTCCAAATAACAAGAGAGTTATGAATTTTTGAAAACAAGGGTAGAAGCTGAAAAACAGAGACAACACCCAGCACAGGTTACTTTATGTGACATATAACCTTTTACCGATATTGGATTGACATGATTCGAATTTTATTCAGTATCTAACTTATTATGCTATCCAATCCAATTGGTTTTGTATAAAGATACCAAGTAACGAAAGATTTATGATTTTTTTTAAAGATAAGACAAAAACTGAGATTTCTGAAGAGACATTAAAACTTTAAGTCGCTAACTTTTTTGTATCCGGTGATTTGTAAATTTATTCTTATGACACATATCTACTTTCAAACATAATTTATTCATAATGAGTGTTCATAAAATAGATCCACACAATATTCATAGGAATCAAATTTAAAGAAAGTGTAAACATCTCAAAATCAACTAAAGATGTAAATCACCGGCTTTTCCATGACATGTTGTATCATCCTTTACCATCATCTACGCCCCAAGGAAAATCCATTCAACCTGTAGGAAGGGAATTAACCCATGAGTTTGAAACTCAATAGATATCATCGGTGCAATTCGTTATCAAATTAGAAATTCCTAACTATAGATTCATACCGTCGCACATAGATGGATTTCCGACAAAATCCAATTACTATTGCATTATCATAACACGTAAAGCTGGAGAATGATCATTCAAACTGTTGTAGTGCCAAAGCACCATACTCAAAGGTACTATTTCATTCAAACATTTATCGAAAAATCAGATTTGAAAACGAATGAAAACTTGCGACTCTACCTACCTTGAATTTTCTTGGATAAAAGAACAAAATGTATAGAAAGACATCCTTCTTCTCACCCTTGTTATTCCTTAAGCTTAACTTGATATGAAATATAATTTTTGGAGAGAAAATGAGATGAAATTCGGATTTGAAGAGGAGTGTAGTGACAAAGTGACCTTCCACTTCTATAACCTTTCTTTTTAATGAAAAATTAAGTGGAGGAGTTGTATTATCATTATATTTATTAAACTTAGTCTTTAACTAAGAATTTGAAGAGTCTCTAAGCTATAAAAATAATTCATATGAATGTTTTATAAAAACATCTACATGGTGATTCGAACCTGGGTTGCCTATATGATATACCATGTAGATGACTATTGTCGCAACCCAGTTATTAATTAAATCTTTGTAATCAATTTTACTTAAACTTAATCTCTTAAATTGCTAGGCTTTTAATTAACTTATGACTTGGGCTTTCGTAATCTTACACGAGTTGAGCTTCCATAGTTGTTTCTAAAATGATATAGGCTCGTGGTGCTAGATCATCACAAAATAATAGCATAATTCCATTTTATTTTTTTTCTTGGCTACTACAATCGAACTTTGCTATTTATAAACTAAATTTTGACACGTAGTTTGACACTTGCATTGTGTTCAAGTGCCAATTGGAAGGGAAATAGTTTGAAATTTAAACTGTCCAATATGGTAGTGTCAAGTGACAAAGTATAAACTAAAGTGTATACCAAAGTCTACATGTAGCACGATCCTTACCGATTGAACTTTGCTATTTGTTCACTGATTTTTGACACGTTTGACACTTGCATTGTTGTCAAGTGTCAATTGAATCGGAAAACTATTTGAAATTTAAACTGTCCAACAAGGTAATGTTACGTGGCAAAGTATAAACTAAAGTGTACACCATAGTGTACATGTTGCATGGTCCTTACCGATTGAACTTTGCTATTTTTACACTGATTTTTGACACGTTGTTTGACACCTGCATTGTTGTCAAGTGTCAATTGGGTGGGAAAACTATTTAAAATTTAAACAACCCAATACGGTAATGTCAAGTGGCAAAGTGTAAATTAAAGTGTACACCATAGTGTATATTTAGTAAGGTTCTTACCGATTGAACTTTGTTATTTGTACACTGATTTTTGACATGTTGCTTAACACTTGCCTTGTTGTAAAGTGTCAATTGGATGGAAAAAATGTTTGAAATTTAAACTGTCCAACAGGGTAATATCACATGCTAAAGTGTAAACTAAAGTGTCTACACCATAGTGTACATGTAGCGAGATTCTTTGCTATTTGTACACTAATTTTTGACACGTTATTTGTCACTTGCATTGTTGTCAAGTGCCAATTGGAAGGAAAAATTGTTTCAAATTTAAACTGCCCAATAGGTTAATGTCACGTGGCAAAGTGTAAAATAAAGTCTATACCAAAGTGTACATGTAGCACGGTCCTTATCGATTGAACTTCACTATTTGTACACTGATTTTTGACACATTGTTTGACACTTGCACTGTTGTCAAGTGTCAATTGGATAGGAAAACTATTTGAAATTTAAACTATCCAACAAGCTAATGTCACGTGGCTAGTGTAAACTAAAGTGCACACCATAGTGTACATGTAGCAAGGCTCTTACCGATTGAACTTTACTATTTGTACATTGATTTTTGACACGTTATTTGACACTTGCATTGTTGTCACGTGTCAATTGGGTGGGAAAGCTGTTTGAAATTTAAACTTTCCAATAGGGTAATGTCACGTGGCAAAGTGTAAAATAAAGTATACACCATAGTGTACGTGTAGCACGATCCTTACCGATTCAACTTTGCTATTTGTACACTAATTTTTGACACGTTGTTTGACACTTGCATTGTTGCCAAGTATGAAATGGTTATGAAAACTATTTGAAATTTAAATTGTCCAACAAGGTAATGTCACATGGAAAAGTTCAAAGTAAAGTGTACACCATAGTGTACATGTAGCAAGGTTCTTACCGATTGAACTTTGCTATTTCTACACTGATTTTTGACACGTTGTTTGACACTTGCATTGTTGTCTGTCAATTGAGTGGGAAAATAGTTTGAAATTTAAACTGTCCAATAGGGCAATGTCACGTGGCAAAGTGTAAAATAAAGCGCGTACACCATATTGTATATGTAGCAAGGTTCTTATCGATTGAACTTTGGTATTTGTACACTAATTTTGACACTTGCATTGTTGTCATGTGTCAATTGGATGGAAAAACTGTTTAAAATTTAAACTGCCCAACAGGGTAATGTCGAGTGGCAATGTGTAAATTAAATTGTACACCATAATGTTTATATAGCAAGGTTCATACCGATTGAACTTTGCTATTTGTAGATTGATCTTTGACACGTTGTTTGACACTTGCGTTGTTGTCAAGTGTCAATTGGAAGGGAAAACTGTTTGAAATTTAAACTGTCCAACAAGGTAATGTCACAAGGTAAAGTGTAAACTAAAGTGTGTACACCATAGTGTACGTGTGGCAAGGTTCTTTCTGATTGAACTTTGCTGTTTGTACACTGATTTTTGACACGTTGTTTGTCACTTGCATTGTTATCTTGTGCCAATTGGATGGGAAACTTGTTTGAAATTCAAACTACCTAAGAGGGCATTGTCACGTGGCAAAGTGTCAAATAAAATGTACACCACAGTGCACATGTAGCACGGTCCTTACCGATTGAACTTTGCTATTTGTACACTGATTTTTGAAACGTTGTTTGACACTTGCATTGCTGTCAAGTGCCAATTAGATGGAAAAACTATTTGAAATTTAAACAGCCCAACAGGGTAATGTCACATGGCAAAGTGTAAAATAAAGTATACACCATAGTGTACATGTAGCACGGTCCTTACCGATTCAATTTTGCTATTTTTACACTGATTTTTGACAAGTTGTTTAACACTTGCATTTTTGTCAGGTGTCGAATGGATAGGAAAACTGTTTGAAATTTAAACTGTCCAACAAGGTAATGTCACGTGGCAAAGTGTGATGTAAAGTGTACTCCATAGTGTATATGTAGCACGGTCCTTACCGATTGAACTTTGTTATTTGTACACTAATTTTTGACACGTTGTTTGACACTTGCATTATTGTCAAGTGTCAATTGGATAGGAAAATAGTTTGAAATTTAAGCTGTCCAACTGTGTAATGTCTCGTGGCAAAGTGTAAACTAATGTTTATACCATAGTGTATATGTGACGAGGTTCATACCGATTAGACTTTGCTATTTGTATACTGATTTTTGACATATAGTTTGACACTTGCATTGTTGTCAAGTGTTAATTGGAGGGGAAAACTGTTTTAAATTTAAACTGTCCAAAATGGTAATGTCCCTGGGTAAAGTTTAAACTAAAGAGTGTACACCACAGTGTACATGTACCAATGTTTTTACCGTTTGAACTTTGCTATTTGTACACAGATTTTTGACACGTTCTTTATCACTTGCATTGTTTTTAAGTGCTAATTGGATGGGAAAACTGTTTGAAATTTAGACTGCCCGATTGGGTAATGTTAGTGGCAAAGTGTAAAATAAAGTGTACACCATAGTGTACATGTAGCACGGTCCTTACCGATTGAACTTTACTGTTTGTACACTAATTTTTGACACGTTGTTTGACCCTTGCATTGTTGTCAGGTGTCAATTGGATAGGAAAACTGTTTAAAATTTAAAAATGCCAAGTGGCAAAGTGTAAACTAAAGTGTACACCATAGAGTACATGTAGCACAGTCTTTACCGATTAAACTTGGCTATTTGTACACTAATTTTTGACACGTTGTTCGACACTTGCATTGTTGTTAAGTTTCAATTGGATAGGAAAAATGTTTGAAATTAAACTGTCCAACACTTGACACTTGCATTGTTGTCAAGTGTCGATTGGGTGGGAAAACTGTTTGAAATTTAAACTACCCTACTGGATAATGTCACATGGTAAAGTGTAAAAAAAGTGTGTACACTATAGTGTACATATAGCAAGGTTCATACCGATTGAATTTTGCAATTCGTACACTGATTTTTGACACATTGTTTGTCACTTGCATTGTTGTCAAGTGCCAATTGGATGGAAATACTATTTTAAATTTAAACTACCCAACAGGGTAATGTCACGTGGTAAAGTGTAAAATAAAGTGTACACAATAGTGTACATGTAGTACGATCCTTACCGATTGAAACTTGCTATTTGTACACTGATTTTTGAGACGTTGTTTGACACTTACATTATTATCAATTGTCAATTGAGTGGGAAAACTGTTTAAAATTTAAACTGTCCAACAGGGTAATGTCACGTGGCAAAGTGTAAACTAAAATGCGTACACCATAGTGTACATGAAGCGAGGTTCATACCGATTGAAGTTTGCTATTTGTACACTAATTTTTGACACGTTGTTTGACACTTGCATTGTCATCAAGTATCAATTAGGTGCAAAAATTATTTGAAATCTAAACTGCCCAACGGGATAATGTCACATGGCAAAGTGTAAACTAAAGTGTGCACACCATAGTTTAAATGTGGCAAGGTTCTTATTGATTGAACTTTACAATTTGTACATTGATTTTTAACATGTTGTTTGACACTTGTGTTGTTGTCAACTGCCAATTGGATGGGAAAATTGTTAGAAATTTCCACTGCCCAACAGGGTAATGTCACTTAACAAAGTGTAAAATGAAGTATACACCATAGTGTACATGTAGCACGAGCCTTACCGATTCAACTTTGCGATTTGTACACTGATTTTTGACACGTTGTTTAACACTTGCAATGTTTTCAGGTATCAAACGGATAGAAAAACTTTTTGAAATATAAAAATGTCATGTGGCAAAGTATATACTAAAGTGTACACCACAGTGTACATGTAGCATAGTCCTTACCGATTAAACTTAGCTATTTGTACACTGATTTTTGACACGTTGTTTGACACTTGCATTGTTGTCAAGTGTCAATTAGATGGGAAACCCATTTGAAATTTAAACTGTCCAATGGGGTGATGTCATGTGCCCAAGTGTAAACTGAAGTGTAGACCATAGTGTACATGTTGCATGATTCTTACCGATTGAACTTTGCTATTTGTATGCTGATTTTTGACACGTTGTTTGACACTTGCATTGTTGTCAAGTGTCAATTGGGTGGGAAAACTGTTTGAAATCTAAACTACCCTACAGGGTAATGTCACATGGTAAAGTGTAAAATAAAGTGTGTACACCACAGTGTACATGTAGCAAGGTTCATACCGATTGAATTTTGCTATTTGTACACTGATTTTTGACACATTGCTGTCAAGTGGCAATTGGATGGAAAAACTATTTTAAATTTAAACTACCCTACATGGTAATGCCACGTGGCAAATTGTAAAATAAAGTGTCCACAATAGTGTACATGTAGCACAGTCCTTACCGATTGAACATTGCTATTTGTACACTGATTTTTGACACGTTGTTTGACACTTGCATTGTTGTCAGGTGTCAATTGGATATGAAAATTGTTAGAATTCTAAATTGTCCAATAAGGTAATGTCATGTGGCAAAGTGTAAAATAAAGTGTGTACACCATAGTGTACATGTAGCATGGCTCTTCCTGATTGAGCTTTGCTTTTTGCATACTGATTTTTGACACATTGTTTGACACTTGCATCGGTGTTAAGTGTCAATTGAATGGGAAAACTATTTGAAATTTAAGCTTTCCAATAGGGTAAAGTCACGTGGCAAAGTGTAATATAAAGTGTACACCATAGTGTACATGTCGCAAGGTTCTTACCGATTGAACATTGTTATTTGTACACTGGTTTTTGACACGTTGTTTGACACTTGCATTGTTGTCAAGTGTCAATTGGGTGAGAAAACTATTTGAAATTTAAACTGTCGAACAGGATATGTGACGCGGCAAAAGTGTACACCATATTTTACGAGAAGCAAGGTTCTTACCGATTGAATTTTACTATTTGTACACTGATTTTTGATACGTTGTTTGAAACTTACACTGTTGTCAAGTGTCAATTGGATTGGAAAACTATTTGAAATTTAAACTTTTCAATAGGACAATGTTACGTGGCAAAGTGTAAATTAAAGTGTATACCAAAGTGTACATGTAGCAAGGTTTTACCGATTGAACTTTACTATTTGCACACTAATTTTTGCACGTTGTTTGACACTTGAATTGTTGTCAAATGTCAATTGGATGGGAAAACCGTTTGAAATTTAAACTGTCCAACTAGGTAACGTCACGTGGCAAAGTGTAAACTAAAGTGTACACTATAGTGTACATGTAGCAAGGTTCTTGCTGATTGAACTTTGCTATTTGTACACTGATTTTGGACAGGTTGTTTGACACTTACATTGTTGTCAAGTGTCAATTGGATGGAAAAATTGTTTGAAATTTAAACTATCCAACGGTGTAATGTCACGTGGCAAAGTGTAAACTAAAGTCTACACCATAGTGTACATGTAACAAGGTTCTTACCGATTGAACTTTTCTATTTGTACACCGATTTTTGACACTTTTTGACACCTGCATTGTTGTCAAGTGTCAATTCAATGGGAAAACTATTTGAAATTTAAACTGTCCAACAGGGTAATGTCATGTGGCAAAGTGTAAACTAAAGTGTACATGTAGCAAGGTTCTTATCGATTGAACTTTCCTATTTGTACACTGATTGTGGACACATTGTTTGACACTCGCGTTGTTATCAAGTGTCAATTGGATGGGAAAACTGTTTGAAATTTAAATTGTCCAATAGGGTAATATCATGTGGCAAAGTGTAAACTAAAGTCTACACCATAGCGTACATGTAGCAGGGTTCTTACCGATTGAACTTTACTATTTGTACACTAATTTCTAACACGTTGTTTGACACTTGCATTGTTGACAAGTGTCAATTAGATGGGAAAACTATTTCAAATTTAAACTGCCCAACGGGGAAATGTCACGTGGCAAAGCGTAAACTAAAGTGTACACCGTAGTGTACATGTAGCAGGGTTTTTACGGATTGAATATTGCTATTTCTACACAGAATTTGGACACATTGTTTGACACTTGAATAGTTGTCAACTATCAGTTGGATGAGAAAATTTTTTGAAATTTAAACTATCTAAGATGGTAAGGTCACGTGGCAAAGTGTAAACTAAAGTGTACACCATAGTGTACATATAGCATGGTCTTTACCGATTGAGCTTTGTTATTTTTACACTGATTTTTGACACGTTGTTTGACACTTGCATTGTTGTCAAGTGTCAATTGGACAGGAAAACTCTTTGAAATTTAAATTGTCCAACAGGGTGATTTCAATTGGCAAAGTATAAACTAAAGTTTGTACACAATTGTATACATGTAGCAAGGTTCTTACTGATTGAACTTTGCTATTTATACATTATTTTTGACACGTTGTTTAACACTTGCATTGTTGTCAAGTGTCAACTGGACAGGAAAACTATTTGAAATTTAAACTACCCAATAGCGTAATATCACAAGGCAAAGTGTAAACTAAAGTGTGCACCATAGTGTACCTGTAGCACCGTCCTTACCAATTGAACTTTGCAATTTGTACACATATTTCTGACACTTGTATTGCTGTCAAGTGTCAATTGGATTGGTAAACTGTTTGAAATTTAAACTGTTAGACATGGTAATGTCACGTGGCAAAGTGTAAGCTAAAGTGTGTACACCATAGTGTACATGTAGCAAGGCTCTTCCCGATTGAATTTTGCTATTTGTACACTAATTTTTGACATATTGTTTGACACTTGCCTTGTTGTCAAGTGTCAATTGGGTGGGAAAACTGTTTGAAATTTAAACTGTCCAACAGGGTAATATCAAGTGGCAAAGTGTAAACTAAAGTGTACGTACATGTAGCAAGGTTCTTACCGATTGAACTTTGCTATTTGTATACTGATTTTTGTCTCATTGTTTGACATTTGGATTGTTGTTAAGTGTCAATTGGGTGGGAAAACTCTTTGAAATTTAAACTGTCCGACAAGGTAATATCAAGTGGCTAAGTGTAAACTAAAGTGTACACCATAGTGTACATGTAGCAAGGTTCTTACCGATTGAACATTGCTATTCTTACACTGATTTTTGACACATTGTTTGACACTCGCATTTCATACCGATTGAACTTTGCTATTTGTACACTGATTTTTGACACATTGTTAGACACTTGCATTGTTCTCAAGTGTCAATTGGATGGAAAGCCTTTTGAAATTTAAATTGTCCAATAGGGTAATATCACATTGCAAACTGTAAACTTATGTTTACACCATAGTGTACTTGTACCATAGTTCTTACCGATTGAACTTTGCTATTTGTACATTGATTTTTGACATGTTGTTTAATACTTGCATTGTTGTCAGATGTCAATTGGATGGGAACACTATTTGAAATTTAAACGGTCCAACAGTGTAATATCACGTGGCAAAGTGTGAACTAAAGTGCACACCATTGTGTACATGAAGCAAGGTTCTTACCGATTGAACTTTGCTATTTGCACACTGATTTTTGACACGGTGTTTAACAATTGTATTTCTTACCAATTGAAATTTACTATTTGTACACTGATTTTTGACTCGTTGTTAGATACTTGCATTGTTGTCAAGTGTCAATTGGGTGGGAAAATTATTTGAAATTTAAATTGTCCAACGGGGTAATATCATGTGGTAAAGTATAAACTAAAGATTACACCATAATGTACATGTAGCAAGGTTCATACCGATTGAACCTTGCTATTTGTATACTGATTTTTGACACGTTATTTGACACTTGCAATGTTGTCAAGTGTCAATTAGATGTGAAAACTATTTGAAATTTAAACTGTCTAAAACGGTAATGTCATGTGGTAAAGTGTAAACTAATGTGTACACATTAGTGTACATGTAGCAAGGTTTTTATCAATTGAACATTGCTACTTGTACACTGATTTTTGACACGTTGTTTGACACTTGCATTGTTGTAGAGTGTCAATTTGGTGGGAAATCTGTTTGAAATTTAAACTGTCCAACAGGATAATTTCAAGTGGGAAAGTGTAAATTAAAGTGTACACTATTGTGTATATGTGCTAAGAATCTTATCGATTGAACTTTGCTATTTGTACACTGATTTTTGACAGGTCATTTGACACTTGCATTGTTGTCAAGTGTCAATTGGATGGGAAAATTGTTCAAAATTTAAACTGTCCAACAGGGTAATTTCATGTGGCAAAGTGTAAACTAAAGTGTACACCATTGTGTACTTGAAGCAAGGTTCTTACAGATTGAACTTTTCTATTTGTACACCGATTTTTGACACGGCGTTTGACACTTACATTTCTTACCGATTGAACTTTACTATTTGTACATTATTTTTGACACATTGTTTGACATTTGCATTATTGTCAAGTGTCAATTGGATGGGAAAACTATTTGAAATTAAAACTGTCCAACGAGGTAATGTCACATGGCAACGTGTAAACTAAAGTGGACACCATAGTGTACATGTAGCTAGGTTCTTTTCGATTGACCTTTGCCTTTTGTACACTGATTTTTTATATGTTGTTTGATACTTGCATTGTTGTCAAGTGTCAATTGGATGGGAAAATGGCTTGCAATTTAAACTGTCTAACAGGGTAATATCACGTGGAAAAGTGTAAACTAAAGTCTACACCATAGTGTACATGTCTCAAGGTTCTTACCGATTGACCTTTACTTTACTATTTGCACACTGATTTTTATACGTTGTTTGACATTTGCTTTATTATCGATTGTCAATTGGATGAGAAAGTCATCTGAAATTTAAACTATCCAGTGGGGTAATGTCACGTGGCAAAGTGCAAACTAAAGTGTAGACTATAATGTACATGTAGAAAGGTCTTACCGATTGAACATTGCTATTTGCACCCTGATTTTGGACACTTTGTTTCACACTTGAATTGTTGTCGAGTGTCAATTGGATGGGAATCTATTTGAAATTTAAATTATCTAATGGGGTAATATTATATTGCAAAGTGTAAACTAACGTATACACCATAGTGTACATGTAGCAAGGTTCTTACCGATAGAACTTTGCTATTTGTACATTGATTTTTGACACGTTATTTGACACTTGTATTGTTGTCGAGTATCAATTGGATGGGCAATTTTTTTGAAATTTAGACTATCCAATGGTGTAATGTCACATGACAAACTGTAAACTAAAGTGTACACCGTAGTGTACATGTAGCAAGGTTCTTACCGATTGAACTTTGCTATTTGTACACTGATTTCGGTAACATTGCTTGGCACTTGAATTGTTGTCAATTGTCAATTGGGTGGGAAACCTTTTTGAAATTTAATCTATGGTAATGTCACGTGGCAAAGTGTAAACTAAAGTGTTCACCGTAGTGTACAAGCGGCATGGTCCTTACCGATTGAACTTTGTTATTTGTACACTGATTTTTGACACGTCGTTTGACACTTGCGTTGTTGTCAAGTGTCAATTGGATAGGAAAACTCTTTGAAATTTAAACGGTCGAATAGGGTAATGTCACGTGGCAAAGTGTAAACAAAGGTGTGTACACCATAGTGTACATGTAACAAGATTTTTGCCGATTGAACTTTGCTATTTATACATTATTTTTGACAAGTTATTTGACACTTGCGTTGTTGTCAAGTGTCAACTGGATGGAAAAATTGTTTGAAATTTAAACTGGCCAATATGGTAATGTCACGTGGCAAAGTGTAAACTAAAGTGTGCACCATAGTGTACATGTAGCACGGTCCTTACCGATTGTATTTTGCAATTTGTACACAGATTTTTAACACTTGCATTGTTGTCAAGTGTCAATTGGATAGGAAAACTGTTTGAAATTTGAACAGTCCGACAGGGTAATGTCACGAGGTAAAGTGTATACTAAAGTGTGTACACCATAGTGTACATGTAGCAAGGTTCTTTCCGTTTGAATTTTGATATTTGTACACTGATTTTTGACATATTGTTTGACACTTGCGTTGTTGTCAAGTCTCAATTGGGTGGGAAAACTGTTTGAAATTTTAAACTGTCCAATAGGGTAATGTCAAGTGACAAAGTGTAAACTAAAGTGTACACCATAGTGTACATGTAGCAAGGTTCTTACCGATTGAACTTTGCTAATTGTACACTGATTTTTTACACGTTGTTTGACACTTGCATTTCTTACCCATAGAACTTTGGTATTTGTACACTGATTTTTGACACGTTGTTAGACACTTGCATTGTTGTCAAGTGTCAATTGGGTGGGAAAACTATTTGAAATTTAAACTGTCTGACAGGGTAATGTTAAGTGGCAAAGTGTAAACTAAAGTGTACACCATAGTGTACATGTAGCAAGGTTCTTACCGATTGAACTTTGCTAATTGTACACTGATTTTTTACACGTTGTTTGACACTTGCATTTCTTACCCATAGAACTTTGGTATTTGTACACTGATTTTTGACACGTTGTTAGACACTTGCATTGTTGTCAAGTGTCAATTGGGTGGGAAAACTATTTGAAATTTAAACTGTCTGACAGGGTAATGTTAAGTGGCAAAGTGTAAACTAAAGTGTACACCATAGTGTACATGTAGCAAGGTTCTTACCGATTGAACTTTGCTAATTGTACACTGATTTTTTACACGTTGTTTGACACTTGCATTTCTTACCCATAGAACTTTGGTATTTGTACACTGATTTTTGACACGTTGTTAGACACTTGCATTGTTGTCAAGTGTCAATTGGGTGGGAAAACTATTTGAAATTTAAACTGTCTGACAGGGTAATGTTAAGTGGCAAAGTGTAAACTAAAGTGTACACCATAGTGTACATGTAGCAAGGTTCTTACCGATTGAACTTTGCTAATTGTACACTGATTTTTTACACGTTGTTTGACACTTGCATTTCTTACCCATAGAACTTTGGTATTTGTACACTGATTTTTGACACGTTGTTAGACACTTGCATTGTTGTCAAGTGTCAATTGGGTGGGAAAACTATTTGAAATTTAAACTGTCTGACAGGGTAATGTTAAGTGGCAAAGTGTAAACTAAAGTGTACACCATAGTGTACATGTAGCAAGGTTCTTTCCGTTTGAATTTTGATATTTGTACACTGATTTTTGGCACATTGTTTGACACTTACGTTGTTTTCAAGTGTCAATTGGGTAGGAAAACTGTTTGAAATTTAAACTATCCAATAGGGTAATGCCAAGTGACAGAGTGTAAACTGAAGTGGACACTATAGTGTACATGTAGCAAGGTTCTTATCGATTGAACGTTGCTATTTGATCACTAATTTTTTACACGTTGTTTGACACTTGCATTGTTGTCAAGTGTCAATTGGGTGGGAAAACTATTTGAAATTTAAACTGTCTGACAGGGTAATGTTAAGTGGCAAAGTGTAAACTAAAGTGTACACCATAGTGTACATGTAGCAAGGTTCTTTCCGTTTGAATTTTGATATTTGTACACTGATTTTTGGCACATTGTTTGACACTTACGTTGTTTTCAAGTGTCAATTGGGTAGGAAAACTGTTTGAAATTTAAACTATCCAATAGGGTAATGCCAAGTGACAGAGTGTAAACTGAAGTGTACACTATAGTGTACATGTAGCAAGGTTCTTATCGATTGAACGTTGCTATTTGATCACTAATTTTTTACACGTTGTTTGACACTTGCATTGTTGTCAAGTGTCAATTGGGTGGGAAAACTATTAGAAATTTAAACTGTCCGACAAGGTAATGTCAAGTTGCAAAGTGTAAACTAAAGTGTACACCATAGTGTACATGTAGCAAGGTTCTTACCGATTGAACTTTGCTATTTGTACACCGATTTTTTACACGCCGTTTGACACTTCCATTTCTTAGCGATAGAACTTTGCTATTTGTGTACTGATTTTTGACAGGCTGTTAGACACTTGCATTGTTATCAAGTGTCAATTGGTTGGGAAAATTGTTTGAAATTTAAATTGTCCAACAGGGTAATGTCATGTGGCAAAGCGTAAACAAAAGTGTACACCATACTGTATATGTAGCATAGTTCTTACCGATTGAACCTTGCTATTTGTACACTGATTCTTGACATGTTGTTCGACACTTGTGTTGTTGTCAAGTGTCAATTGGTTGGGAAAATTGTTTGAAATTTAAACTGCCCAACAAGGTAATGTCACGTGGCAAAGTGTAAACTAAAGTGTGTACACCATAGTGTACATATAGCAAGGTTCTTACCGATTGAACTTTGCTATTTGAACACTATTTTTTACACGTTGTTTGACACTTGCGTTATTGTCAAGTGTCAACGGGGTGGGAAAATTGTTTGAAATTTAAACTACCCAGCAAGGTAATGTCACGTGACAAAGTGTCAACTAAAGTGTGCACCAAAGTGTACATGTAGCACGGTCCTTACCGATTGAACATTACAATTTGTACACATATTTTTTACACTTGCATTGTTGTTAAGTGTCAATTGGATAGAAAAACTGTTTGAAATTTAACTTGTCCGACAGGGTAATGTCAAGTGGCAAAAGAGTAAACTAAAGTGTGTACAGATAGTGTACATGTAGCAAGGCCTTACCGATTGAACTTTGCTATTTGCGAGCTGATTTTTGACACGTTGTTTGACACTTGCATTGTAGTCAAGTGTCAATCAGATGGGAAAGATTTTTGAAATTTAAACTGTCCAACGGGGTAATGTCACGTGGTAAAGTGTAAACCAAAGTGTACACCATAGTGTACATGTAGCAAGGCCTTACCGATTGAACATTGCTATTTGCCAACTGATTTTTGACACGTTGTTTAACACTTGCATTGTTGTCAAGTATCAATTGGATGGGAAAATTGTTTAAAATTTAAACTGTCCAATAGGGTAATGTCACGTGGCAAAGTGTAAACTAAAGTGTACACCATAGTGTACATGTAGCAAGGCCTTACCGATTGAACATTGCTATTTGCCAACTGATTTTTGACACGTTGTTTAACACTTGCATTGTTGTCAAGTATCAATTGGATGGGAAAATTGTTTAAAATTTAAACTGTCCAATAGGGTAATGTCACGTGGCAAAGTGTAAACTAAAGTGTACACCATAGTGTACATGTAGCAAGGCCTTACCGATTGAACATTGCTATTTGCCAACTGATTTTTGACACGTTGTTTAACACTTGCATTGTTGTCAAGTATCAATTGGATGGGAAAATTGTTTAAAATTTAAACTGTCCAATAGGGTAATGTCACGTGGCAAAGTGTAAACTAAAGTGTACACCATAGTGTACATGTAGCAAGGCCTTACCGATTGAACATTGCTATTTGCCAACTGATTTTTGACACGTTGTTTAACACTTGCATTGTTGTCAAGTATCAATTGGATGGGAAAATTGTTTAAAATTTAAACTGTCCAATAGGGTAATGTCACGTGGCAAAGTGTAAACTAAAGTGTACACCATAGTGTACATGTAGCAAGGCCTTACCGATTGAACATTGCTATTTGCCAACTGATTTTTGACACGTTGTTTAACACTTGCATTGTTGTCAAGTATCAATTGGATGGGAAAATTGTTTAAAATTTAAACTGTCCAATAGGGTAATGTCACGTGGCAAAGTGTAAACTAAAGTGTACACCATAGTGTACATGTAGCAAGGCCTTACCGATTGAACATTGCTATTTGCCAACTGATTTTTGACACGTTGTTTAACACTTGCATTGTTGTCAAGTATCAATTGGATGGGAAAATTGTTTAAAATTTAAACTGTCCAATAGGGTAATGTCACGTGGCAAAGTGTAAACTAAAGTGTACACCATAGTGTACATGTAGCAAGGCCTTACCGATTGAACATTGCTATTTGCCAACTGATTTTTGACACGTTGTTTAACACTTGCATTGTTGTCAAGTATCAATTGGATGGGAAAATTGTTTAAAATTTAAACTGTCCAATAGGGTAATGTCACGTGGCAAAGTGTAAACTAAAGTGTACACCATAGTGTACATGTAGCAAGGCCTTACCGATTGAACATTGCTATTTGCCAACTGATTTTTGACACGTTGTTTAACACTTGCATTGTTGTCAAGTATCAATTGGATGGGAAAATTGTTTAAAATTTAAACTGTCCAATAGGGTAATGTCACGTGGCAAAGTGTAAACTAAAGTGTACACCATAGTGTACATGTAGCAAGGCCTTACCGATTGAACATTGCTATTTGCCAACTGATTTTTGACACGTTGTTTAACACTTGCATTGTTGTCAAGTATCAATTGGATGGGAAAATTGTTTAAAATTTAAACTGTCCAATAGGGTAATGTCACGTGGCAAAGTGTAAACTAAAGTGTACACCATAGTGTACATGTAGCAAGGCCTTACCGATTGAACATTGCTATTTGCCAACTGATTTTTGACACGTTGTTTAACACTTGCATTGTTGTCAAGTATCAATTGGATGGGAAAATTGTTTAAAATTTAAACTGTCCAATAGGGTAATGTCACGTGGCAAAGTGTAAACTAAAGTGTACACCATAGTGTACATGTAGCAAGGCCTTACCGATTGAACATTGCTATTTGCCAACTGATTTTTGACACGTTGTTTAACACTTGCATTGTTGTCAAGTATCAATTGGATGGGAAAACTGATTGAAATTTTAACTGCGTAAAAGGGTAATATCACGTGGCAATGTGTAAACTAAAATGTACACCATAGTATATATGTGGCATGGTTTGTACCGATTGAACTTCGCTATTTGTACACTGATTTTTGACACGTTGTTTAACACTTGCATTGTTGTCAAGTGTCAATTGGATAGAAAACTCTTTGAAATTTAAATTGTCCAACAGGGTAATGTCACGTGGCAATGTATAAACTAAAGTGTGTACATCATAGTGTACATGTAGTAAGGTTCTTACTGATTGAACTTTGCTATTTGTACACTATTTTTGACACGTTGTTTGAAACTTGTGTTGCTATCAAGTGTCAACTGGATGGGAAAACTGTTTCAAATTTAAACTACCCATAATGTCACGTGGCAAAGTGGAAACTAAAGTTTACACCATAATGTACATGTAGCACAGTTCTTACCGATTAAAATTTGCTATTTGTACACAGATTTCTGACAGTTGCATTGTTGTCAAGTGTCAATTGGATAGGAAAATTGTTTGAAATTTAAACTGCACAATAGGGTAATGTCACGTGGCAAAGGGTAAACTAAAGTGTGTACACCAAAGAGTACATTTAGCAAGGTTCTTACCGATTGAATTTTGCTATTTGTGCAATGATTTTTGACACATTGTTTGACGCTTGCATTATTATTAAGTATCAATTAGGTGGGAAAACTGTTTGAAATTTAAACTGTCCAACATGGTAATGTCGAGTGGCAAAGTGTGAACTAAAGTGTACACCATAGTGTGCATGCAGCAAGGTTCTTACCGATTGAACTTTGCTACTAGTACACTAATTTTTAACTCGCTGTTTGACACTTGCATCATTGTCAAGTGTCAATTGAATTGGAAAACTATTTGAAATTTAAACACTCCAAAAGGGTAATGTCACGTGGCAAAGTGTAAACTAAAGTGAACACCATAGTGTGCATGTAGCAAGTTTCTAACCGATTGAACTTTTCTATTTTTACACAAGTTTTTGACACATTGTTTGACACTTACGTCGTTGCCAAGTCTCAATTGGATGGAAAAACTATTTGAAATTTAAACTATCCAATAGGGTAATGTCAGGTGGCAAAGTGTAAACTAAAGCGTACATGTAGCACGGTCCTTACCGATTGAACTTTGCTATTTGTACACTGATTTTTGACACGTTGTTTGATACCTGCATTGTTGTCAAGTGTCAATTGGATAGAAAAATTGTTTTGAAATTTAAACTGTCCAACAGGGTAATGTCACGTGGCAAAGCGTAAACTAAAGTTTGTACACCATACTGTACATGTGGCAAGGTCCTTACTGATTGAACTTCGCTATTTGTACTATGATTTTTGACATGTTGTTTGACATTTGCATTGTTGTCAAGTGTCAATTGGATAGGAAAACACTTTGAAATTTAAATTGTCTAACAGGGTAATGTTACATGGTAAAGTGTAAACTAAAGTGTGTACACCATAGTGTACATGTAGTAAGGTTCTTACCGTTTGAACTTTGCTATTTGTACACTATTTTCGACACGTTATTTGACACTTGCATTGTTGTCAAGTGTCAACTGGATGAGAAAAATGTTTAAAATTTAAACTGCCCAATACGGTAATGTCACGAGGCAAAGTGTGCACCATCGTGTACATGTAGCACGGTCCTTACCGATTGAAATTTGCAATTTGTACATAGATTTTTGACACTTGCATTGTTGTCAAGTGTCAATTGGATAGGAAAACTGTTTGAAATCTAAACTGTCTGACAGGGTAATATCACGTGGCAAAATGTAAACTAAAGTGTGTACACCATACCGTACATGTAGTAAGGTTCTTACCGATTAAAATTTGCCATTTGCACACTGATTTTTGACACATTGTTTGACACTTGCATTGTTGTCAAGTGTCAATTGGATGGCAAAACTATTTGAAATTTAAACTGTCCAGCAGGGTAATGTCACGTGGCAAAGTGTAAACTAAAGTGTACACCATAGTGTACTTGTAGCATGGTTCTTACCGATTGAACTTTGCTATTTATACACTGATTTTTGACACGTTGTTTGACACTTGCATTGTTGTCAAGTGTCAATTGGATGGAAACACTGTTTGAAATTTAAACTATCCAAAAGGACGATGTAGCATGGCAAAATGTGAACCAAAGTGCACACCATTGTGTACATGAAGCAAGGTTCTTGCCGATTGAACTTTGTTATTTGTACACTGATTTGTGACACGATGTTTGACAATTGCATTTCTGACCAATTGAACATTGTAATTTATACACTGATTTTTGACACGTTGTTTGACACTTGCATTGTTTTCAAGCATCAATTGGGTACAAAAACTGTTTGAAATTTAAACTGTCCAACAAGGTAATGTCACGTGGCAAAGTGTAAACTAAAGTTTACATCATAGTGTACATGTAACAAGGTTCTTATCGATTGAACTTTGCTATTTGTATACTAATTTTTGGCATGTTGTTTGATATTTGCATTGTTGTCAAGTGTCAATTGGACGGGAAAACTGGTTGAAATTTAAACTGTCCAAAAGGGTAATGACACGTGGCAATATGTAAACTAAATTGGACACCATAGTGTATATGTAACATGGTCTGTACCGATTGAACTTTACTGTTTGTACACTGATTTTTAACACGTTGTTTGACACTTGCAATGTTGTCAAGTGTCAATTGGATGGGAACACTATTTGAAATTTAAAGTTTCCAAAAGGGTAATGTCACGTGGAAAAGTGTGAACCAAAGTGCACACCATTGTATACATGTAGCACGGTCCATACCGATTGAACATTGCTATATGTACACTAATTTTTAACACGTAGTTTACACTTGCATTGTTGTCAAGTGTCAATTGGATAGGAAAACTGTTTTAAATTTAAACTGTCTAATATGGTAACATCACGTGGTAAAGTGTAAACTAAAGTGCGTACACCATGTTGTACATGTAACAAGGTTCTTACCGATTGAACTTTAATATTTGTACACTGATTTTTGACACGTTTTTCGACACTTTCATTGTTGTCAAGTTTTAATTGAATAGGAAAACTCTTTGAAATTGAAATTGTCCAACAGTGTAATGTCATATGGCAAGGTGTAAACTAAATTGTGTGCACCATATGTTACATCTAGCAAGGTTCTTACCGATTGACCTTTGCTATTTGTACACTATTTTTGACACGTTGTTTGACACTTGCATTGTTATCAAGTGTCAATTGGATGGGAACACTATTTGAAATTTAAACTGTCCAAAAGGGTAATGTCACGTGGCAAAGTGTGAACTAAAGTGCACACCATTGTGTACATGAAGCAAGGTTTTTACAGATTGAACTTTGCTATTTGTACACTGATTTTTGACACGATATTTAACAATTACATTTCTTACCAATTGAACTTTGCAATTTGTACACTGTTTTTTGACACGTTGTTAGACATTTGCATTGTTGTCAAGTGTCAATTGGATGCGAAAATCGTTTGAAATTTAAATTGTCCGACGAGGTAATGTCTTGTGGCAAAGTTTAAACTAAAGTTTAGACCATAGTGTACATGTAACAAGGTTCTTACCGATTGAACTTTGCTATTTGTATACTTATTTTTGACACGTTGTTTGAGACTTGCATTGTTGTCAAGTGTCAATTGGATGGGAAAATTGGTTGAAATGTAAACTGTCTAAAAAGGTAATGTCACTTGGCAATGTGTAAACAAAAGTGTACACCATAGTGTATATGTAGCATGGTCTACACCGATTGAACTTTGCACTAATTTTTAACATGTTGTTTGACACTTTCATTGTTGTCAAGTGTTAATTCATTGGGAATACTATTCAAAATTTAGACTGTCCAACAGGCTAATGTCACATGATAAAGTGTACACCATAGTGTACATGTCTCAAGGTTCTTACTGACTAAACTTTGCTACTTGTGCACTTATTTTTGACACGTTGTTTGACACCTGCATTGTTGTCAACTATCAATTAGATGGAAAGCTGTTTGAAATTGAAATTGTCCAGCAGGGTAATGTCATGTGGCAATGTGTAAACTAAAGTTTACACCACAGTGTACTTGTAGCATGGTTCTTACCGGTTGAACTTTGCTATTTGTACACTGATTTTTGACACGTTGTTTGTTTGACACTTGCATTGTTGTCAAGTGTCAATTGGATGGGAACAATGCTTGAAATTTAAACTGTCCAAAAGGATAATGTAACATGGCAAAGTGTGAACCAATGTGAACACCATTGTGTACATGAAGCAAGGTTCTTGCCGATTGAACTTTGTTATTTGTACACTAATTTTTGACACGGTGTTTGACAATTGCATTTCTTACCAATTGAACATTGCAATTTGTACACTGATTTTTGACACGTTGTTAGACACTTGCATTGTTGTCAAGCATCAATTGGGTGCGAAAACTGTTTGAAATTTAAATTGTCCAACAAGGTAATGTCACGTGGCAAAGTGTAAACTAAAGTTTACATCATAGTGTACATATAACAAATTTCTTACCGATTGAACTTTGCTATTTACTGATTTTTGACACATTGTTTGATATTTGCATTGTTGTCAAGTGTCAATTGGATGGGAAAACTGGTTGAAATTTAAACTGTCGAAAAGGGTACTATCACGTGGCAATATGTAAACTAAATTGTACACCATAGTGTATATGTAGCATGGTCTATACCGATTGAACTTTGCTATTTGTACACTGATTTTTAACATGTTGTTTGACACTTGCATTGTTGTCAAGTGTTAATTGGATGGGAACACTGTTTGAAATTTAAACTCTCTAAAAGGGTAATGTCACGTGGCAAAGTGTGAACCAAAGTGCACACCATTGTGTACACGTAGCATAGTCCATACCGATTGAACTTTACTATATGTACACTAATTTTTGACACGTTGTTTGACACTTGCATTGTTGTCAAGTGTCAAGTTGAGAGGAAAAATGTTTGAAATTTAAATTGTCCAACAGGGTAATGTCACATGGCAAAGTGTAAATTAGTGTGTACACTGATTTTTTAACACGTTGTTTGATACTTGCATTGTTGTCAAGTGTCAATTGTGTGGGAAAGCTATTTGAAATTTAAAGTGTCCAACAAGGTAATGTCACGTGGTAAATTGTAAATTAAAATGTACTTGTAGCAAAGTTCATGCCGATTGAACTCTGTTATTTGTACACTAATTTTTGACACGTTGTTTGACACTTGCAATATTGTCAAGTGTCAATTGGACGAGAAAACTGTTTGAAATTTATGATGTCCAACAGGGAGTATAAACCAAAGTGTACACCATAATGTACATGTCTCAAGGTTCTTACCGATTGACATTTGCTATTTGTACACTGATTTTTGACACATTGTTTGACACTTGCACTATTGTCAAGTGTCAATTGGGTGGGAAAACTGTTTGAAATTTAAAGTGTCCAACAGGGTAAAGTGAAGGGGTTAAGTGTAAACTAAAGTGTACACCATAGTGTAAATGTGGCAAGGTTCTTACCGATTGCACTTTGCTATTTGTACACTGGTTTTTGACACGTTGTCTGACACTTGCATTGTTGTCGACTGTTAATTCGGTGGGAAAATAGTTTGAAATTAAAGCTATCCAACAAGGTAATTTTAAGTGGCAAAATGTAAACTAAAGCGTACACTATAGTGTACATGTCGTAAGGTTTTTACCGATTGAACTTCGCGATTTGTATATCGATTTTTGGCATGTTGTTTAGCACTTGCATTGTTGTCAAGTGTCAATTGGATGGAAAAACCATTTCAAATTTAAAACTTTTAACAGGGATATGTCACGTTGCAAAGTGTAAACTAAAGTGTACATCATAGTGTACATGAAGCAAATTTCATATCGATTGAACTTTGTTATTTGTACACTGATTTTTGACGAGTTGTTTGACACTTGCGTAGTTGTCAAGTGTCAATTGGATGGAAAAACTATTTGAAATTTAAATTGTCCAATAGGGTAATGTCACGTGGCAAAGTGTAAACAAAAGTGTACACCATAGTGTACATGAAGCAAGGTTCTTACCGATCGAACTTTGCTATTTATACACTAATTTTTGACACGTTGTTTGACACTTACATTGTTGTCAAGTGTCAATTGGGTGGGGAAACAATTTGAAATTTAAACTATCCAACAGGGTAATGTCAAGTGGCAAGTGTAAACTAAAGTGTACACCATAGTTTACGTGTTGCAAGGTTCCTTCCGATTGGACTTTACTATTTGTGCACTGATTTTTGACACGTTGTTTGACACTTGCATTGTTGTCAAGTGTCGACTGGATGGAAAAACTATTTGAAATTTAAACTGTCCAACAGGGATATGTCACGTGGCAAAGTGTAAACTAAAGTGTACACCATAGTGTACAAGAAGCAAAGATCTTACCGATTGAACATTGCTATTTGTATACTGATTTTTGAAACATTGTTTGACACTTGCATTGTTGTCGAGTGTCAATTGGGTGGGAAAATAGTTTGAAATTTAAACTGTCCAACAGGGTAATGTCAAGTGGCAAAGTGTAAACTAAAGTGTACACAATAGTGTACATGTCGCAACGTTCTTACCAATTGACCTTTGCTATTTGTACATCAATTTTTGATATGTTGTTTGACCCTTGCATTGTTGCCAAGTGTTAATTCAATGGAAAAACTGTTTGAAATTTAAAATGTCCAACAGGGATATGTCACGTGGCAAAGTGTAAACTGAAGTGTAGAACATAGTGTTTATGAAGCAAGGTTCTTATCGATCGAACTTTGCTATTTGTACACTGATTTTGCACATGTTGTCTGACATATGCATTGTTGCCAAGGGTCAATTGGATGGGAAAACTGTTTGAAATCTAAACTGTCCACAGGGTAATGTCACGTGGCAAAGTGTAAACTAAAGATTACACTATATTGTACATGTAGCAAGGTTTTTACTGATTAAACTTTGCTATTTGTACACTGATTTTTGACATGTTGCTTAACACTTGCGTTGTTGTCAAGTGTTAATTGGATGGAAAAACTGTTTGAAATTTAAACTGCCCAACTGGACAATGTCACGTGGCAAAGTGTAAACTAAAGTGTACACCATAGTGTACATGAAGCAAGGTTCTTAACGATTGAACTTTGCTATTTGTACACTGATTTTTGACAAGTTGTTTGACACTTGCATTGTTGTCGCGTATCAATTAGGTTGAAATTTAAACTGTCCATCAAGATAATGTCAAGTGATACTGTGTAAACTAAAGTGTCGACCGTAGTGTACATGTCGCAAGGTTCTTACCGATTGACCTTTGCTATTTGTACATTGATTTTGACACGTTGTTTGACACTTGCATTGTTGTCAGGTGTCAATTGGATGGGAAAACTGTTTAAAATTTAAACAGTCCAACAGGGATATGTCACGTGGCAAATTTTAAACTAAAGTGTACACTATAGTGTACATGTGGCAAGGTTCTTACTGATTGAACTTTGCTTTTTGTACACTGATTTTTGACGCGTTGTTTGGCACTAGCGTTGTTGTTAAGTGTCAATTGGATGCAAAAACTATTTGAAATTTAAAATGCCCAACAGGGTAATGTCACGTGGTAAAGTGTAAACTAAAGTGTACATCATAGTGTACATGAAGCGTGGTTTTTACCGATTGAACTTTGCTATTTGTACACTGATTTTTGATATGTTGTTTGACACTTGCATTGTTGTCGAGTATCAATTGGGTGGGAAAACAATTTGAAATTTAAACTGTTCAGCAGGGTAATGTCAAGTGGCAAGTGTAAACTAAAGTGTACACCATAGTATACATGTCGCAAGGTTCTTACCGATCGAACTTTGCTATTGGTACACTGATCTTAGACACGTTGTTTGACACTGATTGTTGTCAAGAGTCAATTGGATGCTAAAACTACTTGAAATTTAAACTGTCCAACAAGGATATGTCATGTGGAAAACTAGAAACTAAAGTGTACACCATAGTGTACAATAAGTAAGGTTCTTACCAATTGAACATTGCTATTTCTACACTGATTTTTGACACGTTGTCTAACACTTTCATTGTTGTTGACTATCAATTTGATGGAAAAATAGTTTGAAATTTAAACTTTCCAACAGGGATATGTCATGTGGCAAAGTGTAAACTAAATTTTACACCATAGTTTACATGTGGCAAGGTTCTTACTGAATGAACTTCGCTATTTGTACACTGATTTTTGACGCGTTGTTTAACACTAGCGTTGTTGTCAAGTGTCAATTGGATGGGAAAACTATTTGAAATTTAAACTGTCCAACAGGGTAATGTAACGTGGCAAAGTGTGAACTAAAGTGTACACCATAGTGTACATGAAGCAAGGTTCTTACCGATTGAACTTCGCTATTTGTACTCTTATTTTTGACACGCATTATTGTCGAGTGTCAATTCGATGGGAAACTAGTTTGAAATTTAAACTGTCCAACAGGATAATGTTAAGTGGCAAAGTGTAAACTAAAGTGTACACCATAGTGTACGTGTCTCAAGGTTCTAACCGATTGAACTTTGTTATTTGTCCATTGATTTTTGACATGTTGTTTGGCACTTGCATTGTTGTCAAGTCTCAATTGGATGGAAAAACCGTTTGGAATTTAAAATGTCCAATAGGGATATGTCACGTGGCAAAGTGTAAACTGAAGTGTACAACATAGTGTACATGAAGCAAGGTTCTTATCGATCAAACTTTGCTATTTGTACACTGATTTTGGACAGTTGTCTGGCACATGCATTTTTGTCAAGTGTCAATTGGATGCAAAAACTGTTTGAAATTTAAACTGTCCAAAAGGGTAATATCACGTGGCAAAGTGTAAACTAAAGATTACACCATATTGTACATGTAGCAAGGTTCTCACTAATTGAATTTTCCTATTTTTAAACTAATTTTCGACGAGTTGTTTGACACTTGCGTTGTTGTCAAGTGTCAATTGGATGGGAAAATAATTTGAAATTTAAACTGCCCAATAGGGTAATGTCACGTGGCAAAGTGTAAACTAAAGTGTACACCATAGTGTACATGTCGCAAGATTCTTATCGATTGACCTTTGCTATTTGTACACTGATGTTTGACATGTTGTTTGACACTTGCATTGTTGTCAAGTGTCAATTGGATGGGAAAACTGTTTAAAATTTAAACAGTCCAACAGGGATATATCACGTGGTAAAGTGTAAACTAAAGTGTACACCATAGTGTAAATGTGGTAAGGTTCCTACTGATTGAACTTCGTTGTTTGTACACTAATTTTTGACGCGTTGTTTGACACTAGCGTTGTTGTCGAGTGCCAATTGGATGGGAAGACTGTTGGAAATTTAAACTGTCCGACAGGGTAATGTCACCTGACAAAGTGTAAACTAAAGTGTACACCATAGTGTACATGTAGAAAGGTTCTTACCGGTTGAACTTTGCCATTTGTGTACTGATTTTGGACACGTTGTTTGACACTTAAATTGTTGTCAAGTGTCGATTGGATGTAAAAATTGTTTGAAACTTAAACTGTCCAACATGGTAATGTCACATGGCATAGTGTAAACTATAGTGTACACAACAGTGTACATGTAGCAAGGTTCATACCGATTGAACTTTGCTATTTGTACACTAATTTTTTTCAAGGTATTTAACACTTGTGTTGTTGTCAAGTGTCAATTGGATGGTAAAACTGTTTAAAATTTAAACGGCTCAACAGGGTAATGTCACATGGCAAAGTGTAAACTAAATTGTACACCATAGTGTACATGTAGCACGGTCCTTACCGATTGAACATTGCTATTTGTAAACTGATTGTTGACATGTTGTTTGACACTTATGTTGTTGTCAAGTGTTATTTGGATGGGAAAACTGTTTGAAATTTAGACAGTCAAATAGGGATATGTCACGTGGCTAAGTGTAAACTAAAGTATGCACCATAGTGTAAATGTGGCAAGGTTCTTACTGATTGAACTTTGTTATTTGTACACTAATTTTTGACACGTTGTTTGACACTAGCATTGTTGTCCAGTGTCAATTGAATGGGAAAAATGTTTGAAATTTAAACTGTCTAATAGGGTAATGTCATGTGGCAAAGTGTAAACCATAATGTACATGTAGAAAGGTTCTTACTGGTTGAACTTTGCTATTTGTGCACTAATTTTGGACACGTTGTTTGACACTTAAATTGTTGTCAAGTGTTAATGAGATGTGAAAACTGTTTGAAACTTAAACTATCCGGCAGGGTATTGTCACAGGGTAAAGTGTAAACTAAAGTGTACACAATAGTGTAGATGTAGCAAGGTTCTTACCGATTGAACTTTGCTATTTGTACACTTATTTTTGACCGGTTGTTTGACACTTGCATTGTTGTCAAATGCCAATTGGATGGAAAAACTGTTTGAAATTTAAAATGTCTAATAGGGATATGTCACGTGGCAAAGTATAAACTAAAGTGTACACCATAGTATACACGACGCAAGGTTCTTACCGATTGAACTTTGCTACTTGTTCACTGATTTTTGACACGTTGTCTAATACTTGCGTTGTTGTCGAGTGTCAATTGAATGAGAAAACTATTTGAAATTTAAACTGTCCAACAGGGTAATGTCACGTGGCAAAGTGTAAACTAAAGTGTACACCATGGTGTATATGTAGCAAGGCTTTTACTGATTTAACTTTTCTATTTGTATACTGATTTTTGATGCGTTGTTTGATGCTTGCATTGTTGTCAAGTGTCAATTGGATGGAAAACTATTTGAAATTTAAACTGCCCAACAGGATAATGTCACGTGGCAAAGTGTAAACTAAATTGTACACCATAGTGTACATGAAGCAAGGTTCTTAGCGATTGAACTTTCTTATTTGTACACTCATTTTCTACAAGTTGTTTAACACTTGCAGTGTTGTTGAGTGTCAATTGGGTGGGAAAATAATTTGAATTTTAAACTGTCCAACAAGGTAATGTTAAGTTGCAAGTGTAAACTGAAGTGTACACCATAATGTAAATGTCGGAAGGTTCTTACCGATTGAACTTTGCTATTTGTGCACTGATTTTTGACATGTTGTTTGACACTTGCATTATTGTCAAGTGTTAATTGG
The DNA here is from genome assembly GCF_002742605.1 of Olea europaea var. sylvestris. Taxonomy (NCBI): domain Eukaryota; kingdom Viridiplantae; phylum Streptophyta; class Magnoliopsida; order Lamiales; family Oleaceae; genus Olea; species Olea europaea. The sequence goes on from NW_019229313.1 coordinate 385,317, forward strand.
ATGGAAAAAATGTTGGAAATTTAAACGGTCCAACAAAGATATGCCACGTGGCAAAGTGTAAACTAAAGTGTACACCATAGTGTGTAAGAAATAAGATTCTTACCGATTGAACATTGCTATTTATACACTAATTTTTGACACGTTGTTTAACACTTGCATTGTTTTCGAGTGTCAATTAGGTGGGAAAATAGTATGAAATTTAAACTGTCCAATGGCTTAATGTCAAGTGGCAAAGTGTAAACTAAAGTGTGCACCATAGTGTACATGTCGCAAGGTTCTTACTGATTGACCGTTGCTATTTGTACCCTGATTTTTGACACGTTGTTTGACACTTACATTGTTATCAAGTGTCAATTGGATGGAAAAATTATTTGAAATTTAAATAGTCCAATAGGGATATATCACGTGGCAAAGTGTAAACTAAAGTGCACACCATAGTGTAAATGTGGCAAGGTTCTTACTGATTGAACTTCGTTGTTTGTACACTAATTTTTGACGCTTTGTTGGACACTAGCTTTGTTGTTGAGTGCCAATTGAATGGGAAAACTGTTGGAAATTTAAACTGTCCAACAGGGTAATGTCACGTGGCAAAGTGTAAACTAAAGTGTACACCGTAGTGTACATGTAGAAAGGTTCTTACCGGTTGAACTTTGCCACTTGTGCACTGATTTAGACACGTTGTTTGACACTTAAATTGTTGTCAAGTGTCAATTTGATGTGAGAACTGTTTGAAACTTAAACTGTCCAACAGGGTAATGTCACATGGCATAGTGTAAACAAAAGTGTACACAATAGTGTCCATGTAGCAAGGTTCATACCGATTGAACTTTGCTACTTGTACGTTGATTTTTTTCACAGTATTTGACACTTGTGCTGTTGTCAAGTGTCAATTGGATGGTAAAACTGTTTGAAATTTAAATGGCCCAACAGGGTAATGTCACGTGGCAAAGTGTAAACCAAATTGTACACCATAGTGTACATGTAGCATGGTCCTTACAGATTGAACTTTGATATTTGTACACTAATTTTTAACACGTTGTTTGACACTTACATTATTATCAAGTATCAATTGGATGGGAAAACTATTTGAAATTTAGACAGTCTAATAGGGATATGTCACATGGCAAAGTGTAAACTAAATGTACACCATAGTGTAAATTTGGCAAGATTTTTACTAATTGAAATTCGTTATTTGTACACTAATTTTTGACGAATTGTTGGACACTAGCATTGTTGTCCAGTGTCAATTGGATGGGAAAACTGTTGGAAATTTAAACTGTCTAACAAGGTAATATCATGTGGCAAACTGTAAACCATAGTGTACATGTAGAAAGGTTCTTACCAGTTGAACTTTGCTATTTGTGCACTGATTTTGGACACGTTGTTTGACACTTAAATTGTTATCTAGTGTCAATGGGATGTGAAAACTACTTGAATCATAAACTGTCCAACAGGATAATGTCACAAGGTAAAGTGTAAACTAAAGTGTACACAATAGTGTACATGTGGCAACGTTCTTACCGATTGAACTTTGCTATTTGTACACCGATTTTTGACCTATTGTTTGACACTTGCATCATTGTCAAGTGTCAATTAGATGGAAAAACTGTTTGAAATTTAAAATGTCCAATAGGAATATGTCACCTGGCAAAGTATAAACTGAAGTGTACACCATAGTGTACATGTAGCAAGGTTCTTACCGATTGAACTTTGCTATCTGTGCACTGATTTTTGAAACGTTGTTTGACACTTACATTGTTGTCAAGTGTCAATTAGATGGAAAAACTGTTTGAAATTTAAACTGTCCGACAGGATAATGTCACGTGGCAAAGTGTAAACTAAAGTATACACCATAGTGTACATGTAGCAAGGTTCTTACCGATTGAACTTTGCTATCTGTGCACTGATTTTTGAAACGTTGTTTGACACTTACATTGTTGTCAAGTGTCAATTAGATGGAAAAACTGTTTGAAATTTAAACTGTCCGACAGGATAATGTCACGTGGCAAAGTGTAAACTAAAGTATACACCATAGTGTACATGTAGCAAGGTTCTTACCGATTGAACTTTGCTATCTGTGCACTGATTTTTGAAACGTTGTTTGACACTTACATTGTTGTCAAGTGTCAATTAGATGGAAAAACTGTTTGAAATTTAAACTGTCCGACAGGATAATGTCACGTGGCAAAGTGTAAACTAAAGTATACACCATAGTGTACATGTAGCAAGGTTCTTACCGATTGAACTTTGCTATCTGTGCACTGATTTTTGAAACGTTGTTTGACACTTACATTGTTGTCAAGTGTCAATTAGATGGAAAAACTGTTTGAAATTTAAACTGTCCGACAGGATAATGTCACGTGGCAAAGTGTAAACTAAAGTATACACCATAGTGTACATGTAGCAAGGTTCTTACCGATTGAACTTTGCTATCTGTGCACTGATTTTTGAAACGTTGTTTGACACTTACATTGTTGTCAAGTGTCAATTAGATGGAAAAACTGTTTGAAATTTAAACTGTCCGACAGGATAATGTCACGTGGCAAAGTGTAAACTAAAGTATACACCATAGTGTACATGTAGCAAGGTTCTTACCGATTGAACTTTGCTATCTGTGCACTGATTTTTGAAACGTTGTTTGACACTTACATTGTTGTCAAGTGTCAATTAGATGGAAAAACTGTTTGAAATTTAAACTGTCCGACAGGATAATGTCACGTGGCAAAGTGTAAACTAAAGTATACACCATAGTGTACATGTAGCAAGGTTCTTACCGATTGAACTTTGCTATCTGTGCACTGATTTTTGAAACGTTGTTTGACACTTACATTGTTGTCAAGTGTCAATTAGATGGAAAAACTGTTTGAAATTTAAACTGTCCGACAGGATAATGTCACGTGGCAAAGTGTAAACTAAAGTATACACCATAGTGTACATGTAGCAAGGTTCTTACCGATTGAACTTTGCTATCTGTGCACTGATTTTTGAAACGTTGTTTGACACTTACATTGTTGTCAAGTGTCAATTAGATGGAAAAACTGTTTGAAATTTAAACTGTCCGACAGGATAATGTCACGTGGCAAAGTGTAAACTAAAGTATACACCATAGTGTACATGTAGCAAGGTTCTTACCGATTGAACTTTGCTATCTGTGCACTGATTTTTGAAACGTTGTTTGACACTTGCATTTTTGTCAAGCGTTAAATGGATGGGAAAACTGTTTTAAATTTAAATTGTCCAATAGGGTAATGTCAAGTTGCAAACTGTAAACTAAAGTGTACACCATAGTGTACATGTCGCAAGGTTCTTACCGATTGACCATTTCTATTTGTACACTGATTTTTGACACGTTGTTTGACACTTGCATTGTCGTCAAGTGTCAATTGGATGGGAAAACTGTTTGAAATTTACGCAGTCCAACAGGGATATATCACGTGGTAAAGTGTAAACTAAAGTATGCGATACAGTGTACATGATGCAAGGTTCTTCCCAATTGAACTTTGCTATTTGTACACTGATTTTTGACACTTTATTTGACACTTGCATTATTATCTAGTGTCAATTAGGTCGGAAAATAGTTTGAAATTCAAATTGTCCTACAAGATAATGTTAAGGGGCAAGTGTAAACTAAAGTGTACACCATAGTGTGCATGTCGCAAGGTTCTTACTGATTGACCTTTGTTATTTGTGCACTGATTTTCAACACGTTATTTGACACCTGTATTGTTGTCAGGTGTCAATTGGATGGGACAACTATTTAAAATTTAAATTGTCCAACAGGGATATGTCCCATGGCAAAGTGTAAACTAAAGTGTACACCATAGTGTACAAGAAGCAAGGTTCTTACCGATTGGACATTGCTATTTGTACACTAATTTTTGTCACGTTCTTTGACACTTGCATTATTGTCAAGTGTCAATTGGACAGGAAAATAGTTTGAAATTTAAACTATACAATAGGGATATGTCACGTGGCAAAGTGTAAACTAATGTGCACGCCATAGTGTACACGTGCCAAGCTTCTTACTGATTGAACTTTACTATTTGCACACTGATTTTTGACATGTTGTTTAATGCTAGCATTGTTGTCCAGTGTCAATTGGATGGGAAAATTGTTTGAAATTTAAACTGTCCAATAGGGTAACATCACGTCGTAAAGAGCAAACTAATGTGTACAAGAAGCAAGGTTCTTACAGAATGAACATTGCTATTTTTACAATGATTTTTGACACATTGTTTGACATTTGCAATGTTGTCGAGTGTCAATTGGGTGGGAAAAGAGTTTGAAATTTAAACTATCCAACAGGATAATGTCAAGTGGCAAATTGTAAACTAAAGTGTACACGATAGTGTACTTGTCTCAAGGTTCTTACCGATTGACCTTTGCTATTTGAAAATGATTTTTGACACGTTGTTTGACACTTGGATTATTTTCAAGTGTTGATTTAATGAAAAAACTGTTTGAAACTTACACATTCCAACAGGGATATGTCACGTGGTAAAGTGTAAACTAAAGTGTACACCATAGTGTACATGTGGCAAGGTTCTTACTAATTGAACTTTGTTATTTGTACACTGATTTTTGACGCGTTGTTGTCAAGTGTCAAATGAATGGAAAAATTGTTTTAAATTTAAACTGCCCAATAGGGTAACGTCCGTGGCAAAGTGTAAACTAAAGTATACACCATAGTGTACATGAAGCAAGGTTCTTATCGATTGAACTTTGCAATTTGTACACTGATTTTCGACACGTTGTTTGACACTTGCATTATTGTCGAGAGTCAATTGGGTGAGAAAACAGTTTGAAACTCAAACTATCCAACATGATAATGTTAAGTGGCAAGTATAAACTAAAGTGTACACCATAGTGTGCAAGTCGCAAGGTTCTTATCGATTGACCTTTGCTATTTGTGAACTAATTTTTGACACGTCATTTGACACCTGCATTGTTGTCAAGTGTCAATTGGATGGCAAAACTGTTTGAAATTTAAAATGTCCAACAGGGTAATGTCACATGGCAGAGTTTAAACTAAAGTGTACACCATAGTGTACATGTAGCAAGGTTATTACTGATTGAACTTTGCTATTTGTACGCTGATTTTTGACGCGTTGTTTGACACTGGCGTTATTGCCAAGTGTTAATTGGATGGGAAAACTATTTGAGACTTAAACTGCCCAATAGGGTAACCTCACGTGACAAAGTGTAAACTAAAGTAATACCACAGTGTACAAGAAGCAAGGTTGTTACCGATTGAACGTTGCTATTTGTACACCGATTTTTTACACGTTGTTTGACACTTGCATTGTTGTCAAGTGTCAATTGGGTGGAAAAAATGTTTGAAAATTAAACTGTCCAATAGGGTAATGTCCAGTGGCGAAGTGTAAACTAAAGTACAAACCATATTGTACAAGTAGCAAGGTTCTTACCGATTGAACTTTGATATCTGTACACTGATTTTTGACACGTTGTTTGACACTTGCATTATTGTTGAGTGTCAATTGGATGAGAAAACTGTTTGAAATTCAAACTGCCCAACAGGGTAATGTCACGTGGCAAAGTACAAACTAAAGTGTACACCATTGTGTACATGTCTTAAGGTTCTTAGTGATTAAACTTTGCTATTTGTACACTGAGTTTTAACGCGTTGTTTCACACTTGCGTTGTTGTCAAGTGACAATTGGATGGAAAAACTGTTTGAAATTTAAACTGTTCAATAGTATAATGTCATGTGGCAAATTGTAAACTAAAGCGTACACCATAATGTACATGAAGCAAGGTTTTTGCCGATTGAACATCGTTATTTGTACACTGATTTTTGACATGTTGTTTAACACTTGAATTGTTGTCTAGTGCCAATTGGGTGAGGAAACAGTTAAAAATTTAAACTGTCCAACAGAGTAATGTCTAGTGGCAAATTGTAACCTAAAGTGTACACATGAAGTAATGTTCTTACCGATTGAACTTTCCAATCTGTATACTGATTTTTGACACGTTGTTTGACACTTTCATTGTTGTCAAGTGTTAATTAGATGGAAAAACAGTTTGAAATTTAAACTGTCCAATTAGGGTAATGTCAAGTGGCAAGTATAAACTAAAGTGTACACCATAGTGTAAATGTCGCAAGGTTCTAACCTATTGAACTTTGCTATTTGTGCACTGATTTTTGACACGCTGTTTAGCACTTGAATTACTGTCAAGTGTCAGTTGGATGGGAAAAATGTTTGAAATTTAAACTGCCCAGTAGGGATATGTCACGCGGCAAAGTGTAAATGATATGAATCAAGGCGCGTCAACAACCAAGACAACTCAAGCGTCAAGTCACGGGAAGGATCCGTTGATCGTCGAAGGTGGACCGATGATGTGATCGAGGATGAAGCAAGTGAAAGAAGCGATGGGATTGCTCGTCAAGCAAGTCAATGAAGACACAATGTTCGAGGCACAAAATGGAGCAAGTTTCATGTTGGAGTCGAGGGCTAAAAGGACTTGGATCAACGTGATAAAGATGGAAGAAAATGAAGTCGAAGATTGTTCCATGCGACCGCATGGTTAAACAACGTATGCGGTCGCATAGATAGCCTCAAGGATAATATTGGGGGCAGGGACTTGTTCTATGCTACCGCATAGATTAACACTATGCGGCTGCATAGAACAAAAACATGAAAAAAAATTCATTTTTTTTATTTTCTTTCCGAATTTCCTAGTTTCGATAGAATTCTCATGAAATCAAATTATTACCATAATTTGATGGGTTTTGGACATTTTTTACTCATTAGTATAAATAGGAGAATATTTTTCATTGTAAGGACTTTTGCTTGAATAATATTATAGAGAGAGAATTTGTTCTTTCAATTTCTTGTTCTTCTTGAACAATCTTGGAACTTATCAAGATTCAATTTCTTGTGGCATTCTAAACAATCGGATTGGGGGTTCTTTTAATTGTAATCAAAGGGTTTTAGGTTCTTCGCTAATCTAGGGTTTCTTGGTTCAATTCTTGGGGTTCAAGATCCTAAACCAGGTTAGTATTGGCGTTCTAGGGTTCCGTATCAATCTCGTTGTGGGTTTCGTAGTTTCCATTGCTACAGGGTTCGCATCAGTTGGTATCAGAGCTTTGGCGCCAATTTAATTAGGTTATATCCTTTGTTTTCTAATTTTTTTTTCAATTCCTTGTGTTCTTGTGTCCAGAAGGTTTTCTTGATCATTTGATCCAAAAGTTTTATCAAAAATCTTTAAATTCCGTTTCTGGGCTCAATTTTCGCCCAAATCAGTTTTCATTTTCTTCGTTGGTTTTGTTATTGATTTTTGAATCTGAAAAAAAAGTTATTGTTCATCTGTACGGTACTGTTCATCCGTACAGTAAAAAAAATTGTTCAAAATTATTGATCCGTCAAATACCAACTTTTATTATTCAATATCGTTTCTAAATTACTTGGACACATTGAATCATTCCATTCCTTCAATTCAAGTCAAGTTTTAAAAGTTTTCTTTGAGTCCTTTGTTACAATTATTGAGTCACATCCGGTTTGGGGAATTCTACACGATTTGATTGATTGATTGAGTTCATTGATTGTTCCTAGAAGCAATTGTTGAAAGAACTGAGTGGTAAAAGGCAGAGAGGTGAGCTTAATAGAGGGTAAAAGCCCTTGTGTGTTTCCGAGTGACTTTTGGTGAGGCAGTAAAATAAAATTTTTAATGTTAGGATGTTAGAAAGGGCAGAATCAAACTCAAGCCGACAAGGCAATAATAAAAATGCATCAAAGGATTTGGTGCAGAGGTTTGAGAGGGCTCTTGGAGATGTGAGAGATAGGTTGGAGAAGCAGGAGGCTTGGATGAATAGATTAGATACATCGGTGGCTAATCTTAGTCAGGGGCATCGAGTGGATGTATCCAATGCCAGATAACTGGATAGATGGGAGCCTAGGAGGGAAAGGCAAGAGGAGTATGGATATGGGAGTGACATGGGCGAAGATGAATTTCGCGGTGTTGAGATGGGAAGGATGAGGAATAGAGGCAATAGGTTCGACAGACAGGGTCGGAATGATTGTGGGAGGAGTTGGATGGAAACTTGGGAAATATAAAAATGACAGTTCCTTCATTCAAAGGAAGGAGTGATCCCGAGGCATACCTGGAGTGG
>NW_019229313.1:394342-395357 GCF_002742605.1 Olea europaea var. sylvestris
ATGACAATATGATAGAAGGGTCACACATGATGGATCTAGGAATCGTTATAGCTTTGTCGAGGATGGGAGGACTATTACTCTTGCGCCGTTAACATCGGCACAGGTGTATGGAGATCAAATCAAGCTGAAAAGCGAGGAAGAAAAGAGAATAAGAGAGTCAGAAAAAAGGAGAGGCAATAGTGAAACCATCAATAAGAGAGAAAATAGTGAGGTGGCTAAGAGTGGAGAAAAGAGAGAGAAGCCACATGAGCGAAGAGAAAAGGAGTCAGTTGAAAGGAGAGAAAAAGAGTCAGCTGAGCGGAGAGAAAAGCTAAAGGTCAACTTCTATGCAAAAGAGAGTGAGTTGAAAAGGGCTATGAGCGATAATAGGCAAATGATATTGTTAGTGTACAAGGAGTCCCTCCTCAATTTTGAGGATTCTAACACATCCCTTCCTAGTTTGGTAACGTCTTTATTGCAGGAGTTCGACGATGTGTTTCCTGAGGAGATGCCAAGTGGATTGCCACCAATCATAAGCATCGAGCACTAGATTGACTTTGTACCCGGAGTTGTCATACCGAATCGACCAGCTTACCGAAGCAATCCCAAGGAGACGAAGGAGCTTCAAAAGCAAGTGGAGGAGTTGATGAGCAAAGGTTATGTCAGGGAGAGCATGAGTCCATGTACTGTACCTATTTTGCTGGTGCCTAAGAAGGACGAGACTTGGAGAATGTGCATGGATTGCCGAGCTATCAACAATATCACGGTAAAATATCGTCACCCAATACCTAGGCTAGATGATACGCTTGATGAGTTGCATGGTGCTTGCATTTTTAGTAAGATTAATCTTAAGAGTGGGTATCATCAAATTCGTATGCGGGAGGGTGATGAATGAAAAATGGTGTTTAAGACTAAGTAAGGATTGTATGAATGGTTAGTTATACCGTTTGGACTCACTAATGCACCGAGCACTTTTATGCGTTTAATGAACCATGTTTTGTGTGCTTTTATTGGGAAATTTGTTGTAGTTTATTTT
>NW_019229313.1:397102-407795 GCF_002742605.1 Olea europaea var. sylvestris
GACAGTGATCAATAAAAATCTGAAATCATGGGAAGAGTGTTTACCGTTTATAGAGTTTGCATATAATCGAGCTACACATACTACTACTTCGTTTTCTCCTTTTGAAATTGTTTATGGTTTTAATCCACTAACACCTATGGATTTAATGCCATTGCCTGTGCATGAACGAGGTATCTTGGATGGGAAATGAAAAGCCGAGATGGTGAAAACACTCCATGAAAAGGTCAGGATGCAGATCGAAGAGAAAGGAAAGCTGATTGCATCAAAAGAAGAAGACGTGTTACATTTGAGCCTGGAGATTAAGTCTGGGTGCATTTCAGAAAAGAGCATTTTCCAGAACAGAGGAAGTCAAAATTGCAACCACGAGGCGATGGACCATTTCAAATCATGGAGAGGATCAATGACAATGCACACAAAGTGGATTTACCTAGTGAGTATAATATTTCAGCTACTTTTAATGTCACTGATCTTTCTCTTTTTGATGCAGGTTCAGATTCAAGGACGACTCCTTTCGAAGAGGAAGGGGATGATATGAATCAAGGCACGTCAACAACCAAGACAACTCAAGCGTCAAGTCACGAGAAGGATCCGTTGATCGTCGAAGGTGGACCGATGACGCGATCGAGGATGAAGCAAGTGAAAGAAGCGATGGGATTGCTCCTCAAGCAAGTCAATGAAGACATAATGTTCGGGGCGCAAAATGGAACAAGTTTCATGTTGGAGTCGAGGTCTGAAAGGACTTGGATCAACGTGATAAAGATGGAAGAAAATGAAGCCGAAGATTGTTCCATGCGACCGCATGGTTAAACAACCTATGCGGTCGCATAGATGGCCTCAAGGATAATATTGGGGGTAGGGACTTGTTCTATCCGACTGCATAGATTAACACTATGCGGCCGCATAGAACAAATACATGAAAAAAATTCATTTTTTAATTTTTTTTTCGAATTTTCTAGTTTCGATAGAATTCTTATGAAATCAAATTATTACCATAATTTGATGGGTTTTGGACTTTTTTACTCATTAGTATAAATAGGAGAATATTTTTCATTCTAAGGACTTTTGCTTGAATAAAATTATAGAGAGAGAATTTTTTCTTACAATTTCTTGTTCTTCTTGAACAATCTTGGAACTTATCAAGATCCAATTTCTTGTGACATTCTAAACAATCGGATTGTGGGTTCTTTTAATTGTAATCAAGGGGTTTTAGGTTCTTCGCTAATCTAGGGTTTCTTGGTTCAATTCTTGGGGTTCAAGATCCAAAATCGAGTTAGTATTGGCGTTCTTGGGTTCCATATCAATCTCGTTGTGGGTTTTGTAGTTTCCATTGCTACAGGGTTCGCGTCAATAAACTAAAGTGTACACCATAGTGTACAAGAAGCAATGTTCTTATCGATGGAAGATTGCTATTTGTACACAAATTTTTGACACGTTGTTTAACACTTGCATTGTTGTTGAGTGTCAATTAGGTGGAAAAATAGTTTGAAATTTAAACTGTCCAACGGGGTAATGTCAAGTGGAAAAATGTAAACTAAAGTATACACCATAGTGTACAGGTCGCAAGGTTCTTACCGATTGACCTTTGCTATTTGTACACTGATTTTTAACACGATGTTTGACACTTGCATTGTTGTTAAGTCTCAAGTGGATGGGAAAACTACTTGAAATTTAAACTGCCCAATAGGGTAATGTCACGTGGCAAAGTGTAAACTAAAGTGTATACCATAGTATACATGAAGCAGGGTTCTTATCGATTGAACTTTGTTATTTGTACACTGATTTTTGACACGTTATTTGACACTTGCATTATTGTTGAGTGTCAATTATGTGGGAAAATAGTTTGAAATTCAAACTATCCAACGTGATAATGTTAAGTGGCAAGTGTAAACCAAAGTGTACACCATAGTGTGCAAGTCGCAAGGTTCTTATCGATTGACCTTACTATTTGTGAACTGATTTTTGACACGTCGTTTGACACCTGCATTGTTGTCAAGTGTCAATTGGATGGGAAACTATTTGAAATGTAAAATGTCCAATAGGGTAATGTCACGTGGCAGAGCGTAAATTAAAGTGTTCACCATAGTGTACATGTAACAAGATTATTACTGATTGAACTTTGCTATCTGTACACTGATTTTTGACCCGTTGTTTGACACTAGCATTGTTGTCAAGTGTTAATTGGCTGGGAAAACTGTTTGAAATTTAAACTGCCTAATAGGGTAACCTCACGTGGTAAAGTGTAAACTAAAGTGTATACCATAGTGTACAAGAAGCAAGGTTGTTACTGATTGAACATTGCAATTTGTACACTAATTTTTGACACGTTGTTTGACATTTGCATTGTTGTCAAGTGTCAATTGGGTGGATAAAATGTTTGAAAATTAAATTGTCCAACAGGGTAATGTTTAGTGGCGAAGTGTATACTAAAGTGTAAACCATAGTGTACAAGTAGCAAGGTTCTTATCGATTGAACTTTGATATCTGTACACTGATTTTTGACACGTTGTTTGACACTTACATTGTTGTCGAGTGTCAATTGGATGAAAAAACCGTTTGAAATTTAAACTGTCCAATAGGGTAATGTGACGTGGTAAATTGTAAACTAAAGTGTACACCATAGTGTACATGAAACAAGGTTCTTACCGATTGAACTTCGCTATTTGTACACTGATTTTGACACGTTGTTTAACATTTGCATTGTTGTCTAGTGTCAATTGGGTGAGGAAACAGTTAGAAATATAAACTGTCCAACAGGGTAATAACTAGTGGCAAATTGTAACTAAAGTGTACACATGAAGTAAGGTTCTTACCGATTGAACTTTCCTATTTGTACACTGATTTTTGACACGTTGTTTAACACTTGCATTATTGTCGAGTGTCAATTGGGTGGAAAAATAGCTTGAAATTTAAACTGTCCAACCGGGTAATGTCAAATGGCATGTATAAACTAAAGTGTACACCATAGTGTAAATGTCGCAATTTTCTAACTGATTGAAATTTACTATTTGTGCACTAATTTTTGACATATTGTTTGACACTTGCATTGCTTTCATGTGTCGATTGGATGGGAAAAATGTTTGAAATTTAAACTGTCCAACAGGGATATGTCACGTGGCAAAGTGTAAACTAAAGTGTACACCATAGTGTACAAGTAATGTTCTTATCGATGGAACATTGATATTTGTACACTGATTTTTGATACGTTGTTTGACTCTTTCATTGTTGTCGAGTGTCAATTGGGTGAGAAAATAGTTTGAAATTTAAACTGTCGAACAGGGTAATGTTAAATGGCAAAGTGTAAACTAAAGTGTACACCATAGTGTGCTTGTCGCAAGGTTCTTAATGATTGACCTTTGCTATTTGTACACAGATTTTAGACACGTTGTTTGACACTTGCATTGTTGTCAAGTTTCAATTGGATGGGAAAATAGTTTGAAATTTAAATAGTTCAACAGGGATGTGTCACGTGGCAAAGTGTAAACTAAAGTGTACACCGTAGTGTACATGTGGCAAGGTTTTTACTGATTGCACTTTGCAATTTGTACACTAATTTTTAACGCATTGTTTGACACTAGCGTTGTTGTCAAGTGTCAATTGCGTGGGAAAACAGTTTGAAATTTAAACTGTCCAAGAGGGTAATGTCAAGTGGCAAGTGTAAACTAAAGTGTACACCATAGTGTACATGTTGCAAGGTTCTTACCGATTGAACTTTCCTAGTTGTGCATTGATTTTTGACACGTTGTTTGACACTTGTATTGTTGTTCAGTGTCAATTTGATGGGAGAACTATTTGAAATTTAAACTGTCCAACAGGGATATATCACGTGGGAAAGTGTAAACTAAAGTGTATACCATAGTGCACAAGAAGAAAGGTTCTTACTGATTGAACATTGCTATTTGTACACTTATTTTTGACGCGTTGTTTGACACTTGCATTATTGTCAAGTGTTAATTGGATGGGAAAACTGTTTGAAATTTAAACAGTCCAACAGAGATATGTCACGTGGCAAAGTGTAAACTAAAGTGTACACCATAGTGTACATGTGGTAAGGTTCTTACTGATTGAACTTCACTATTTGTACACTGATCTTTCATGCGTTGTTTGACACTAACGTTGTTTTCAAGTGCCAATTGGATTAGAAAACTTTCTGAAATTTAAACTGTCCAATAGGGTAATGTCACGTGGCAAAGTGTAAACTAAAGTGTACACCATAGTGTACATGAAGCAAGGTTCTTACCGATTGAACTTTGCTATTTGTACACTGATTTTTTACACGTTGTTTGACACTTGCATTATTGTCGAGTGTGAGTTGGCTGGGAAAAACGTTTGAAATTCAAACTGTCCAACAGGGTAAAGTCAAGTGGCAAGTGTAAACTAAAGTGTACACCATAGTGTGCATGTCGCAAGGTTCTTTTACCGACTGACCATTGCTATTTGTGCACTAATTTTTGACATGTTGTTTGACTCCTGCATTGTTGTGAAGTGTTAATTGGATGGAAAAACTGTTTGAAATTTAAACTGTCCAACAGGGATATGTCATATGGCAAAGTGTAAACTAAAGTGTATACCATAATGTACAAGAAGCAAGGTTCTTGCCGATTGAACATTTCTATTTGTACACTGATTTTTAACATGTTGTTTGACACTTGCATTGTTGTCAAGTGTCAATTGGGAGGGAAAACTGTTTGAAATTTAAACTGTCCGACAGGGTAATGTCTAGTGGTGAAGCTTAAACTAAAGTGTACACCATAGTGTACAAGTAGCACGGTTTTTTTCGATTGAACTTTGATATTTGTAGACTGATTTTTGATACGTTATTTAACACTTGCATTGTTGTCGAGTGTCAATTGGATGGGAAAACTACTTGAAATTTAAACTACCCAATAGGATAACATCACGTGGCAAAGTGCAAACTAAAGTGTACACCATAGTGTTCACGTCGCGGGGTTCTTGCCGATTGAACTTTGTTATTTGTACATTGATTGTTGACGCGTTGTTTGACACTTCCGTTGTTGTCTAGTGTCAATTGGATGGGAAAACCATTGGAAATTTAAACTACCCGACAGGGTAATGTCACATGCAAAGTGTAAACTAAAGTGTACACCATAGTGTGCATGTCACAAGGTTCTTACCGATTGACCTTTGCTATTTGTGCACTGATTTTTGACACTTTTTTGACACCTGCATTGTTGTCTAATGTCAATTGGATGGAAAAACTTTTTGAAATTTAAACTGTCCAACGGGGATATGTCACATGGCAAAGTGTAAACTAAAGTGTGCACCATAGTGTACAAGAAGCAAGGTTCTTACCGATTGAACATTGCTATTTGTACACTAATTTTTTACACATTGTTTGACACTTGCATTGTTCTCAAGTGTCAATTGGGTGGGAAAACTATTTGAAAATTAAACTGTCCAACAGGGTAATGTTTAGTGGTGAAGTGTAAACTAAAGTTTACACCACAGTGTACAAGTAGCAAGGTTCTTACCGATTGAATTTTGATATTTGTACACTGATTTTTGACATGTTATTTGAAACTTGCATTGCTGTTGAGTTTTAATTGGATGGGAAAACTATTTGAAATTTAAACTGCCTAGTAGGGTAATGTAACGTGGCAAATTGCAAACTAAATTGTGCACCATAGTGTAAATGTCTTAAGGTTTTTACCAATTGAACTTTGCTATTTGTACACTGATTTTTGACTCGTTGTTTATCACTTACATTGTTGTCAAGTGCCAATTGGATGGAAAAATTGTTTGAAATTTAAACTGCCCAATAGGGTAATGTCACGTGGCAAAGTGTAAACTAAAGTGTACACCATAGTGTACATGAAGCAAGGTTCTTACCGATTAAACTTTGCTATTTGTACATTGATTTTGAGACGTTGTTTGACACTTGCATTGTTGTCTAGTGTCAATTGGATGAGAAAACTGTCTAATAGGGTAATGTCAAGTGGCAAAGTGTAAACTAAAATGTACACCATAGTGTACATGAAGCAAGGTTCTTACCGATTGAACTTTCCTATTTGTACACTGATTTTTGACATGTTGTTTGACACTTGCATTGCTGTCGGGTGTCAATTGGGCGGGAAACCGTTTGAAATTTACCTGTCCAACAGGGTAATGTCAAGTGGCAAGTGTAAACTAAAGTAAAATCATAGTGTAAATGTCATAAGGTTCTTTCCGATTGAACTTTGCTATTTGGGCAATGATTTTTGATAGGTTATTTGACACTTGCATTGCTGTCAAGTGTCAATTAGATGGGAAAAATGTTTGAAATTTAATCGGTCCAACAGGGATATGTCACGTAGCAAACTGTATACTAAAGTGTACACCATAGTGTACAAGAAGCAAGGTTCTTACCTATTGAACATTGCCACTTGTACACTGATTTTTGACACGTTATTCGACACTGTATTGTTGTCAAGTGTCAATTATGTAGGAAAATAGTTTGAAATTTAAACTGTCCAACAGGGTAATGTCAAGTGGCAAAGTGTAAACTAAAGTGTACACCATAGTGTCTATGTCGCAAGGTACTTACCGATTGACCTTTACTATTTGTACACTGATTTTTAAAACATTGTTTGACACTTGCATTATTGTCAAGTGTCAACTGGATGGGAAAACTATTTGAAATTTAAACTGTACAACAGGGATATGTCACGTGGCAAAGTGTAAACTAAAGTGTACACCATAGTGTACATGTCGCAAGGTTCTTACCGATTGACCTTTATTATTTGTACACTAATTTTTAACATGTTGTTTGACACTTGCATTGTTGTCAAGTGTTAATTAGATGGGAAAACTGTTTGAAATTTAAACTGTACAACAGGGATATGTCACGTGGCAAAGTGTAAACTAAAGTGTACACCATAATTTACATTTGGCAAGGTTCTTACTGATTGAACTTTTCTATTTGTACACTGATTTTGACGCGTTGTTTGACACTAGTGTTGTTGTCAAGTGTTAATTAGATAAGAAAACTGCTTGAAATTTAAACTGTCCGACAAGGTAATGTCACGTGGCAAAGTGTAAACTAAAGTGTACACCATAGTGTACAAGAAGCAAGGTTCTTATCGTTTGAACTTTGCTATTTGAACACTGATTTTTGAAACGTAGCTTGACACTTAAATGTTGTCACGTGTCAATTGGATGGGAAAACTATTTTCAACTTAAACTGTCCAACAGGGTAATGTCACATGGCAAAGTGTAAACTAAACTATACAACATAGTGTAATTATTACAAGGTTATTACCGATTGAAATTTACTATTTGTACACTGATTTTTGACACGTTGTTTAGCACTTGCATTATTGTCGAGTGTCAATTGGGTGGGAAAATAGTTTGAAATTCAAGCTGTCTAATAGGATAATGTTTAGTGGCAAGTGTAAACTAAAGTGTACACCGTAGTGTGCATGTCGCAAGGTTCTTACCGATTGTCCTTTGCTATTTGTGCACTGATTTTCGACACGTTGTTTGACACCTGCATTATTGTCAAGTGTCAATTGGACGGAAAAATTGTTTGAAATTTAAACTGTCCAACAGGGATATGTCATGTGGTAAAGTGAAAACTAAAGTGTACACCATAGTGTACAAAAATTAAGGTTCTTACCGATTGAACATTACTATTTGTACACTTTTTTTACACGTTATTTGACATTTGCATTGTCGTCAAGTGTCAATTGCGTGGGAAAACTATTTGAAAACTAAACTGTCCAATAGGGTAATGTTTAGTGGCAAAGTGTAAACTAAAGTGTACACTATATTGTACAAGTAGCAAGATTCTTATCGATTGAACATTGATATTTGTACACTGATTTTGGACGCGTTGTTTAAAACTAGCATTGTTGTTAAGTGTCAGTTGGATGGGAAAACTGTTTGAAATTTAAGCTGCCCAATAGGGTAACATCACGTGGCAAAGTGTAAACTAAAGTGTACACCATAGCGTGCATAAAGCAAGATTCTTACCGATTGAACTTTGCTATTTGTACACTAATTTTTTACACGTTGTTTAACACTTGCATTGTTGTCTAGTGTCAATAGGGTTGGAAAATAGTTCGAAATTTAAATTGTCCAATAGGGTAATATCAGGTGGTAAGTGTAAACTAAAGTGTACACCATAATGTACATGTTGCAAGGTTCTTACCGATTGAACTTTGCTATTTGTGCACTGATTTTTGACACGTTGTTTGACACTTAAATTTTTGTCAAGTGTTAATTGGATGGAAAATTGTTTGAAATTTAAATTGTGAAACAGAGTAATGTCACGAGGCAAAGTGTAAACTAAAGTGTACACCATAGTGTACATGTCGCAAGGTTCTTACCGATTGACCTTTGCTATTTGTACACTGATTTTCAAAGCGTTGTTTGACACTAGCGTTATTCTCAAGTGTTAATTGGATGGGAAAATTGTTTGAAATTTAAACTGTACAATAGGGATATGTCACGTGGCAAAGTGTAAATTAAAGTGTACACCATAGTGTACATGTCTCAAGGTTCTTATTGATTGACCTTTGCTATTTTTACACTGATTTTTATCACGTTATTTGACACTTGTATTGTTGTCAAGTGTTAATTGGACGGGAAAACTGTTTTAAATTTAAACCGTACAATGGGGATATGTCACGTGGCAAAGTGTAAACTAAAGTGTACATCATAGTCTACGTGTGGCAAGGTTCTTACCGATTGAACTTTGCTATTTGTACACTGATTTTTGACACGTTGTTTGACACTTGCATTGTTGTCAAGTGTCAGTTGGATGGAAAAACTACTTGAAATTTAAACAATCCAACAGGGTAACATCACGTGGCAAAGTGTAATCTAAAGTGTACACCATAGTATACATGTCTTAATGTTCTTACCGATTGAACTTTGCTATTTGTACACTGAGTTCTGATGCGTTGTTTGACACTTGCGTTGTTGTCAAGTGTTAATTAGATGGGAAAACTGTTTGAAATTTAAACGATCCAATAGGGTAATGTCACGTGGCAAAGTGTAAACTAAAGTGTACACCATAGTGTACGTTAAGCAAAGTTCTTATCGACTGAAGTTTGCTATTTGTGCACTAATTTTTTACACGTTGTTTGACACTTGCATTGTTGTCAAGTGTCAACTGGATGGAAAAACTATTTGAAATTTAAATTGTCCAACAGGGATATGTCACGTGGAAAAGTGTAAACTAAAGTGTACGCTATAGTGTACATTTGGCAAGGTTTTTACTATTTGAACTTCACTACTTGTACACTGATTTTTACGCGTTATTTGACACTAGCATTGTTGTCAAGTGTTAATTGGATGGGAAAACTATTTACAACTTAAACTTGTTAGGAATCTACTTATACATGCACAGCGAAAAATTAAAATTATTTCGATTCCCACCGAAAATTCCTTTGTGTTTAGATAGAAATTGTGATAAAGATTGTACCTTTGACGAATTCTGCAAACCTTTTGCTTTTCTTTTCATTCCAGCAATCTTGATTCGCCACCCACAGCTATCCAGTTGTCCAGCCTCCGACGGTGATCCACACAGAGATCAAGATTGTAGCTACCAGGGTTTTCCTCTTGTGCCAGCAAGAATAATGAAAACTATATGGACCTCAAACCCTAGTCATGTATTTATATAAACCCAAACGGGCTCAGCTCGGTTCGATCCAATATTTAATTAATCTATTTAATTAAACCCGGTTCGTAAATTAATTAATGCAATTCATTAATTCAAGAATATAAATAACAAATCCAATTAATTAATTTATCCAATGATTGTTAAATTAACCAATTGGCAATTTGCAATTTTCCAATTCTCTTTTGTGTGTGACCCATTAGGTTCTCAACCACGATGCCTAACGACGTGAAATATTATTTTGATCTAATCAAAATTGATAAATTAAAACACCCTTTTAATTTATCGTCAATTTACACTTGTCCTTGATTGACATCTAGCAATGTGTCAGGGCAATACATGTGACGGGAAATGTCACGTGGTATGACAAAACAAAACTCGTTTGTTTACCGTGAAACTATAATCCCTTCGTCAATATGATCCGATCAATTACGAGATATGGAAGTCTGTCAATCTCGATTATCGATCATATCTTTCACTCTACTATTAAGTCAATATAAGTCGAAAACTCCTTTTCGACTTATGAGTACACCTTGGCCAAGGATTTCATCATCGACTTAATTGAATGAAATGCAGATCATAATCTCCTACTATCTAAGAGTGACAAATCCTTTATTGATCAATCACAACCTTCATACGATTCTTGACGTACCCAAACTATGTCGTATTAGCGGCGCTTTGCAAAGCGACATCCAACGCTGCCAAAGTATGACTGTCCTCATATAAGGTACCATGAAGACCTCAAGTCAAAGGACCAATTTCACTACCGAACGTTAGAGATTAACCACTGACACTCAGATAGTTATCCATGTGGAATCTCTTGGCAGGTTTCCAATGTTTTGTTATATAACAAAACGTCCACGTGTCATTTAAGTGTCACCACACTTTAGCTTATAAGATTAGCTACTTACTTCCCAAGTAAGAAATGTCACACGTGATGGTCTATCCGTAATAACGGTATCTGTATCTCATTATTACTTACAACCACGGACGATTTAAGATTTAGTCAGATGTAATTTGTATCTCATAATCACAACTCCTATTGATTAACAAATTACGAAGATTTGAATCTAC
>NW_019229313.1:408213-409360 GCF_002742605.1 Olea europaea var. sylvestris
TCTTCTCTTTACGTCATTTCTATGTATTATCTCTCTGATGAGATTATATCACCGTAATACATGTTTGAAACATTAATGAGACCTTAGTTCCTTTGCTTTCGCAATGGCTCTATTTTTATCACAATACAATGGCATGTGATCAACAATATTAGGAACTACTCCAAGTTCATTTATGAACATCATGATCTAGATTGCAACTCTTTGCTACTTCTGAAGTAATCATGTATTAGGTTTCTACTATTGAATCAATGGTTGCTTCACATTCGGAACCTTTCCAACATACGGTTTAAGAGTAACAATTTCTCCATATAAAATCTTTTCAATATTTTATATAGATTGGGACAAGTTAAGCAACCCTCTAGATCTATCTCTATAGATCAAGTTGCTTTTCCAATATCGTTCGAGAATAAATCCTTTAACAACCATTATTTCAACGATTGAAACATAGAGATGTCGTTTTAGGAATACGAAAATACTCCCACTATCTTCTTGTAAACATACAATTCGTCTTCAAATTTGATAAAATCAAACCCTTTGACTTTTTGTCAAATCTAAGATTTCAGCTCCAAGAGACTTCTCTTAACCTATAGTCACGGTATGCAACTGTTGGAAACAAAACCCGAATGGACTTAAGCAATGCTACAGGAGAAATGTTTCACCAAGGTCAACATTTAACCTTTGTTTCTAGCCTTGCTTTGTATATATGGATATTCACATCCATATCGACCTTTTCTTTTGTAAACTATTTACAAAAGCTTATGGGCTTTATTCCATCAGGAGGCTTGACCAAGGTCCAAACCTTGTTCACTTACGTCAAGTTTCATCTCGAGTTTCATGGCCTCTTGCTGTCTCTTTTAAGTCAACACTTGACTTTATTTTGTTGCAACTAGCAGGTTCATTATCCTGGATCACTAATACCTAATTAATGATCATGGATTCACACCTTTTTGAAGGTCGCATGATCCTACTAGATTCACATAGAGCTGTCATGTCCTCAGGAGTCTTTACTTCCTGATCCAAAGTATGTCCCATATCAGATATGAGATCAAACTCGATTTATCTACTTGGTTAACTATATCTGTGGACTCTTGAACTCTTTCAAATTCTATTTTACTCCCACTGTCCTCTCCTAGAGTAAACATTTTCT
>NW_019229313.1:410857-427493 GCF_002742605.1 Olea europaea var. sylvestris
TATTTAGTTTCTCCATATTTGTATAAATATGAGATTTACATCTGGTATCAAATATCTAAGAAACTAGTGAAGTAGACGTAAGCCACACAATATTCCTTCCAATGACCTTTCATTCTATAATGAAACAAAAGGTCATTAGACTTGGTATTGTCCTTCGCTTTGACGGTCTTAACCATATTGGACGCTTTCACAAAGCCCCTTTAGACTTCCTCTAAAGATCTTTAGAGGAATCAATGGCTTGCCCATTACTAACTTTAATGTTGGGCTTAACAGTCTTAAGCATGTTAAGCAACTCAATAATTGTGCATTCGAGCTTATTCACGTTAAATTCATAATTAGTTGTGAATAGCTTTCTCTGACAGAGATTGCAGAACCAAGTCACTACTTAGTTCATGGTTTATGATTGAACTCAATTGAGACATTTCCCAATGTCAATCATCTTCAGTATCTAAGCATCGATTGAAGATTACTCTGTCATTTTGCACAGGTATAATTGTTTGGAAGTCTCATATCCTTCCACATATGATTATTATCATACAACTCTTTGTAATGAAGAATTATGTGTTAACATCCATACTCTCAAGTTGCTTTTGTAACTCAGTGACATAGTTGCAAACATCCCATGCGTGCAATACTGTCTCATCACTGTGTTTATTATAGTAGCCACATTTTCCTTAGTTGAGTCATCATCAAATGTCTCTAGAAAATGGCTATTTAAGGACAACTAACTTTCTCATACTTAAGAACAATTCTCAAATTGCAGTGCCAATCAAGAAGATTTAATTTGGTTGATGGCATCCAATATGCCTCTCAAATACACATGGTTACTTACGATCCAATAAATATAAACGACAAAAGAAAAAGAATAATATATAAAACGCATCAATTAATTTAATATGGACTTTTATTAAATTAATTATGTTCCCACTGTTTAACTAAAATTTATGACCCTCTTACATAAATTTATGAAGTACATGCTTGACTCCCAGTGGGCTGGGATCCCATCTATTATATTAAGACCTTGAGTGTACTCAACAAGCCCTAATATAACATTTGGGTAGATACTATTATCAATTGTATCTCCATACAGCTCCCAGATCATTAAGCTGACAACTCTTTGTTTTCACACATCTTATGTGTTAGCTTAACATGCCTCTAAAATTTATCTCTTTGAGTGTACTCAATAAAAGATAAATTTTAGTTAAGCCAAACTCATCATTCAGAAATATTAAATATTTCATAGTGTCAAACATATCCCTAATGGACCAGCCTTGAGTGTACTCAACAAGCTAAGATGATTTGAGACTCTGGTTTTTCACTATAATGATGGAAGGCGATTACAAATATGACTTAATATTTTATGGAGGGATTTTACATTCAAAAGTCTCATCAACAATGATACAATCATATATATATTATTATACATCTATCATGCAAATAAATATATATAACATATAATATCATAGCGTGGACAATTATGGACTTTACTATCTAGTCTTCCCGGGCCATAAGGAAGACTAGTTGGTCAATTCCTAGGGGGTATTACACTTATCAGTATCAATTTGCCATCTCCATGGTCTCCTCCTCTTCTTGTTTCTTCAATTAGTCCAGTTGTAACATGTATCCTATACTAGTTGGCACGCAGGCCAAAAAAATTTGGACTCGCAGGTCCAAAATGATCAAGAGCTCGCAGGCCCAAAATAATAAAAATAATAATGGGCTCGCAAGCCCACAAAACAACAAGAATAAAATTCAACCATTCAATACATCCATATGATCGAGTCCATAATCATCCACTAATAATACATTCATTACATAAATGTATATGTATATAATATCTAATATTGTATCCTAACATGTTTCAAGTTTCTAGGAATTAAGATCGTCTAAACTCTTTTAGACTTATGAATCGGAATAATTAAATAATTAATTAATCATATTAATCGATTATTTAATTATTGGGCATATTTAATTAAAATCAAATTTTAATTAAATGTCAAATTAGAATCCAATTCTAATTTCTAAATATCTTCGGGTAAGAAATTAATTAAAATCAAATTTTAATTAAATGTCAAATTAGAATCCAATTCTAATTTCTAAATATCTTCGGGTAAGAAATTAATTAAAATCAAATTTTAATTAAATGTCAAATTAGAATCCAATTCTAATTTCTAAATATCTTCGGGTAAGAAATTAATTAAAATCAAATTTTAATTAAATGTCAAATTAGAATCCAATTCTAATTTCTAAATATCTTCGGGTAAGAAATTAATTAAAATCAAATTTTAATTAAATATCAAATTAGAGTCTAACTCCAATTTAAAGAAAAATTTAGGGCGAAACAATTTAATTAAAATCAAATTTTAATTAAATGTCAAATTAGAATCCAATTCTAATTTCTAAATATCTTCGGGTAAGAAATTAATTAAAATCAAATTTTAATTAAGTCCTAAATTAGAGTCCAACTCTAATTTATATTGAATCAATATTTTAAATTAGGATAACACTCCTAAATAAAATAAAATTCAATTGGGGTCAAAGTTTAATATTTAAGTCAAAATCCAATTTTAACGAAAATATAAAATGTCGTCAATTTTAAATAAAATTTTAATTTGGGTCAAAATAAAAACATGGTTCAAACCCAATTAAAAACATAATTTTAAAACCCATTTAAAATTTAAATTCAAAACCCATTTTGAAATTTGCAAATTGACCCAAGTTTAAAATTAAAAGGTGGTCCTTCAATTAACTTAATTGCGTGACAAGACCTCCAATTAGAAATTGCAAAGTCACCCTTCTCATTTAATTGCAACCAGGGATCCTTAATATGAAGTATTGCCAAAAATGACCCTCAATTAAAAAATTAACAATTTGACCCCAGATATCATATTTGTTGGCGGGGGCCTGCAATTTCAGAAATTGCAAACGAGGCCCCCTCCTCCAAACGCCCAAAACTGTCCGTAAACCCTAAAATTCACCAAATTTTTTTTTTGTTTAATTTATCCACTAGCGCCGCCCCACTAGAAGGGAAGACCCGCCGCCCTTGCTGCCCTAAGCAAAAGTGCGAAGGAGCTACTGGCAGCGCCTGCGCACTGCTAAAAATAGCTGATGTGATGCCACTACTGCCGCTCGCCACCTGATCCCCAAAAAAAAACTTTTTTTTTTCGAATCAGATTTCAAAATTATAAAATTAAATTTCAACTTAATTGCTAGAAACAAGAAAATTAATAACAATCAACGTTTTGACTGATCAATCACACAAATCAATTTCTAACAAATACAAAGTAGGCTCTGATACCATTGTTGGGAATCTACTTATACATGTACAGTGGAAAATTAAAATTATTTCGATTCCCACCGAGAATCTCTTTGTGTTTAGATAGAAATCGTGATAAAGATTGTACCTTTGACGAATTCTGTAAAACTTTTGCTTTTATTTTCGTTCCAGCAATCTTGATTCACCATCCACAGCTGTCCAATTGTCCAGCCTCTAACGGTGATCCACGCAGAGAACAAGATTGCAGCTACCAGGGTTTTCCTCTTGTGCCAGCAAGAATAATGAAAACTATATGGACCTCAAACCCTAGTCATGTATTTATATAAACCCAAACGGGCTTGGCCCGGTCCGGTCCAATATTTAATTAATCCATTTAATTAAACTCGGTCCGTGAATTAATTAATCCAATTAATTAATTCGGGAATATAAATAACAAATCAAATTAATTAATTTATCCAACGATTGTTAAATTAACCAATTGGCAATTTGCAATCTTCCAATTCTCTTTTGTGTGTGACCCATTAGGTTCCCAACCACGATGCCTAACGACGTGAAATATTATTTTGATCTAATTAAAATTGATAAATTAAAACACCATTTTAATTTATTGTCAATTCACACTTGCCGTCCCTGATTGACATCTAGCAATGTGTCAGGGCAATACATGTGACGGGAAATGTCACGTGCTAGAACAAAACAAAACTCGTTTGTTTACCGTCAAACTATAATCCCTTCGTCAATATGATTCGATCAATTACGAGATATGAAAGTGTGACAATCTCGATTATCGATCATATCTTTCACTCTACTATTAAGTTAATATAAGTCGAAAACTCCTTTTCCACTTATGAGTACACCTTGGCCAAGGATTTCATCATCAACTTAATTGAATGAAATGCAGATCATAATCTCCTACTATCAAAGAGTGACAAATCCTTTATTGATCAATCACAACCTTCATACGATTCTTGACGTACCCGAACGATGTTGTATTAGCGGTTCTTTGTAGAGCAACATCTAACACCGTCAAAGTATGACTGTCCTCATATAAGGTACCATGACGACCTCAAGTCAAAGGACCAATTCCACTACAGAACGTTACAGTTTAACCACTGAGACTCAGATAGTTATCCATGTGGAATCTCTCGGTGGGTCCCCAATGTTTTGTTCTATAACAAAACATCCACGTGTCATTTAAGTGTCACCATACTTTAGCTTGTGAGATCAGCTACTTACTTCACAAGTAAGAAATGCCACACATGATCGTCTATCCGTAATAACGATATCAGTATCTCGTTATTAGTTACGACCACGGAAGATTTAAGGTTCAATCAGATGTAATTTGTATTTCACAATCACAACTCCTTGTGATTAACAAATTACGAAGATTTGAATCTACGGACTCTATTATTTATTTAATTGTCTATTAATTAAATAATAGATCTGCCATTAAATTGCATTAAATATATATCAAAAATATTTATATCCAAAGTTGATTGGACCTAGGGCATAATACTTACAAAATTGTCCAACAAGGTAATGTTACGTGGTAAAGTGTAAACTAAACTGTACACCATAGTGTAAATGTTACAAGGTTATTACCAATTGAACTTTGCTATTTGTACGCAGATTTTTGGCACGCCATTTAACACTTGTATTATTGTCGAGTATCAATTGGGTGGGAAAACAGTTTGAAATTTAAACTGCCCAACAGGGTAATGTCAAGTGGCAAAGAGTAAACTAAAGTGTACACCATAGTGTACATGAAGCAAGGTTCTTACCGACTGAACTTTCCTATTTGTACACTGATTTTTGACACGTTGTATGACACTTGCATTGTTGTCGAGTGTCAATTGGGTGGGAAAATAGTTAGAAATTTAAACTGTCCAACAGGGTAATGGCAAGTGGCAAGTGTAAACTAAAGTATAAACCATAGTGTAAATGTCGCAAGGTTCTTTCCGATTGAATTTTGCTATTTGTGCACTGATTTTTGACACGTTGTTTGACACTTGTATTGCTGTCAAGTCTCAATTGGATGGGAAAAATGTTTGAAATTTAATCTGTCCAACAGGGATATATCACGTGGCAAAGTGTAAACTAAAGTCTACACCATAGTGTACAAGAAGCAAGGTTCTTACCGATTGAACATTACTACTTGTACACTGATTTTTGACACGTTGTTTGACACTTGCATTGTTATCGAGTGTCAATTAGGTGGGAAAATAGTTTAAAATTTAAACTGTCCAACAGGGTAATGTCAAGTGGCAAAGTGTAAACTAAAGTATACACCATAGTGTACATGCTATAAGGTTCTTACCGATTGACCTTTGCTATTTGTACACTAATTTTTAACACGGTGTTTGACACTTGCATTGTTGTCAAGTGTCAATTGGATGGAAAAAATGTTTGAAATTTAAACTGTACAACAGGGATATGTCACGTGGCAAAGTGTAAACTAAAGTGTACACCATATTGTACATGTGGCAAGGTTCTTACTGATTGAACTTTGCTATCTGTGTACTGATTTTTGACTCGTTGTTTGACACTAGCATTGTTGTAAAGTGTCAATTGGACGGGAAAATTGTTTGAAATTTAAACTGCCCAACAGGGTAACGTCACGTGGTAAAGTGTAAACTAAAGTTTGCACCATAGTGTAAAAGAAGCATTGTTGTTACCGATTGAACTTTGCCATTTGTATACTGATTTTTGACATGTTGTTTGACAATTGCATTATTGTCGAGTGTTAATTAGGTGGGAAAATAGTTTGAAATTTAAACTTTCCAACAGGGTAATGTCAAGTGGCAAGTGTAAACTAAAGTGTAAACCATAGTGCACATGTTGCAAGGTTTTTATCGATTGAACTTTCCTATTTGTGCACTGATTTTTGATACGTTGTTTGACCCTTGCATTGTTGCTAAGTGTCAATTGGATGGAAAAATTGTTTGAAAGTTAAACTGTCCAACAGGGATATGTTTCGTGGTAAAGTGTAAACTAAAGTGTATACCATAGTGTACAAGAAGCAAGGTTCTTACTGATTGAACATTGCCATTTGTACACTGACTTTTGACACGTTTTTTGACACTTGCATTGTTGTCGAGTGTCAATTGGGTTGGAAAAGAGTTTGAAATTTAAACTATCCAACCGGGTAATGTCAAGTGGCAAAGTGTAAACCAAAATGGACACCTTAGTGTACATGTCGCAAGGTTGTTACCGATTGACCTTTGCTATTTGTACACTGATTTTTAACACGTTGTTTGATGCTTGCATTGTTGTGAAGTGTCAATTGGATGGGAAAACTGTTTGGAATCTAACAGTCCAACGGAGATATGTCACGTGGCAAAGTGTAAACTAAGTGTACACCATAGTGTACATGTGGCAAGGTTCTTACTGGTTGAACATTGCTATTTGTACTCTGATTTTTGACGTGTTGTTTGACACTAGCATTGTTGTCAAGTTTCAATTGGATGGGAAAATTTGTTTGAAATTTTAACTGCACATTAGGGTAATGTCACGTGCCAAAGTGTAGACTAAAGTGTACACCATAGTGTACATGAAGCAAGGTTCTTATCGATTAAACTTTGCTATTCGTACACTAATTTTTGAGATGTTGTTTGACACTTGCTTTGTTGTCTAGTGTTAATTGGGTGAGAAAATAGTTTGAAATTTAAACTGTCCAACAGGGTAATGTCAAGTGGCAAAGTGTAAACTAAATTGTACACCATAGTGTACATGAAGTAAGGTTCTTACCGATTGAACTTTCCTACTTGTACACTAATTTTTGACACATTGTTTGACACTTGGATTGCTGCCGACTATCAATTGGGTGGGAAAATAGTTTGAAATTTAAACTATCCAACAGGGTAATGTCAAGTGGCAGGTGTAAACTAAAGTATAAGCCATAGTGTAAATGCCGCAAGGTTCTTAACAATTGAACTTCGCTATTTGTGCACTAATTTTTGACACGTTGTTTGACACTTACATTGCTGTCAAGTGTCAATTGGATGGAAAAAATGTTTGAAATTTAATCTGTCCAACAAGGATATGTGACGTGGCAAAGTGTAAACTAAAGTGTACACCATAGTGTACAAGAAGCGAGGTTCTTAACAATTGAACACTGCTATTTGTACACTGATTTTTTACATGTTGTTCGACACTTGGATTGTTGTCGAATGCCAATTAAGTGGGAAAATAGTTTGAAATTTAAACTGTCCATAGTGTACATTTCCCAAGGTTCTTACCAATTGAGCTTCGCTATTTGTACACTAATTTTTAACACGTTGTTTGACACTTTCATTGTTGTCAAGTGTCAATTGGATGGGAAAACTGTTTGAAATTTAAACTATACAACAAGGATATGTTACGTGGCAAAGTGTAAATTAAAGTGTACACCATATTGTACAGATGGTAAAGTTCTTACTGATTGAACTTTGCTATTTATACATTGATTTTTGACGCGTTGTTTGACACTAGCATTGTTGTCAAGTGTCAATTGGACGGGAAAACTGTTTGAAATTTAAACTTCCCAACAGGGTAACGTCACGTGGCACAGTGTAAACTAAAGTTTGCAGCATAGTGTAAAAGAAGCAATGTTCTTACCGATTGAACTTTGCTATTTGCATACTGATTTTTGACATGTTGTTTAACAATTGCATTATTGTCAAGTGTTAATTAGGTGGGAAAATAGTTTGAAATTTTAACTGTCCAACAGGGTAATGTCAAGTGGCAAGTGTAAACTAAAGTGTACACCATAGTGCACATGTTGCATGGTTCTTACCGATTGAACTTTCCTATTTGTGCACTGATTTTTGATACGTTGTTTGACACTTGTATTGTTGGCAAGTGTCAATTGGTGGGAAAAATTGTTTGAAATTTAAACTATCCAGTAGGGATATGTCACGTGGTAAAGTGTAAACTAAAGTGTACACCATAGTGTACAAGAAGCAAGGTTCTTACTGATTGAACATTGCCATTTGTACACTGATTTTTAACAAGTTTTTTAACACTTGCATTGTTGTCAAGTGTCAATTGGGTGGGAAAAGAGTTAGAAATTTAAACTATCCAATAGGCTAATGTCAAGTGGCAAAGTGTAAACTAAAGTGGACACCTTAGTGTACATGTCGCAAGGTTGTTACCGATTGACCTTTGCTATTTGTACACTGATTTTTAACACTTTGTTTGATACTTGCACTGCTGTCAAGTGTCAATTGGATGGGAAAACTGTTTGGACTCCAACAGTCCAATGGGGATATGTTACGTGGCAAAGTGTAAACTAAAGTGTACACCATAGTGTACATGTGGCAAGGTTCTTACTGATTGAACATTGCTATTTGTACTCTGATTTTTGACGCGTTGTTTGACACTAGCGTTGTTGTCAAGTGTCAATTAGATGGGAAAATTTGTTTGAAATTTTAACAGCCCAATAGGGTAATGTCGTGTGCCAAAGTGTAGACTAAAGTGAACACCATAATGTACATGAAGCAAAGTTCTTACCGATTAAACTTTGCTATTTGTACACTGATTTTTGAGACGTTGTTTGACACTTGCATTGTTGTCTGGTTTTAATTGGGTGAGAAAATAGTTTGAAATTTAAACTGTCCAACAGGGTAGTATCAAGTGGCAAAGTGTAAACTAAAGTGTACACCATAGTGTACATGACGCAAAGTTCTTACCGATTGAACTTTCCTACATGTACACTGATTTTTAACACGTTGTTTGACACTTGCATTGCTGCCGAATGTCAATTGGGTGGGAAAATAGTGTGAAATTTAAACTGTCGAACAGGGTAATGTCAAGTGGCAAGTGTAAACTAAAGTGTAAACCATAGTGTAAATGCCGCAAGGTTCTTAACAATAGAACATCGCTATTTGTACACTGATTTTTGACACTTTGTTTGAAACTTGCATTGCTATCAAGTGTCAATTGGATGGGAAAAATATTTGAAATTTAATCTGTCCAACAGGGATATGTCACGTGGCAAAGTGCAAACTAAAGTGTACACTACAATGTACAAGAAGCAAGGTTCTTAACGATTGAACATTGCTATTTGTACACTATTTTTTGACACGTTGTTCGACACTTGGATTGTTGTCGAATGTCAATTAGGTGGGAAAATAGTTTGAAATTTAAACTATTCAATAGGGTAATGTCAAGTTGCAAAGTGTAAACTAAAGTTTACACCATAGTGTACATGTTCCAAGGTTCTTACCGATTGACCTTGCTATTTGTACACTGATTTTTAACGCGTTGTTTGACGCTTGCATTGTTGTCAAGTGTCAATTGGAAAATTGTTTGAAATTTAAACTGTACAGCAGGGATATGTCACGTGTCAAAGTGTAAACTAAAGTATACACTATAGTGTACAAGTGGCAAGGTTCCTACTGATTGAACTTCGCTATTTCTACACTGATTTTTGACGCGTTGTTTGACACTATCGCTGTTGTCAAGTGTCAATTGGTTGGAAAAACTGTGTGAATTTTAAACTGCCCAACAGGGTAACGTCACGTGGCAAAGTGTAAACTAATGTGTCCACCATAGTGTACATGAAGCAAGGTTCTTACCCATTGAACTTTGCTATTTGGACACTGATTTTTGACACGGTGTTTGACACTTGCATTATTGTCCAGTGTCAATTGGGTGGGAAAACAGCTTGAAATTTAAACTGTCCAATAGGGTAATGTCAAGTGGCAAGTGTAAACTAAAGTGTACACTATAGTGTACATGTTGCAAGTTTCTTACCGATTGAACTTTCCTATTTGTGCACTAATTTTTGATAGGTTGTTTGACACTTGCGTTGTTGCCAAGTGTCAATTGGATGGAAAAAATGTATGAAGTTTAAACTATCCAACAGGGATATGTCACGTGAAAAATTGTAAACTAAAGTGTACACCATAGAGTATAAGAAGAAAGGTTCTTACTGATTGAACGTTACTATTTGTACACTGATTTTTAAAGGTTCTTACTGATTGAACGTTACTATTTGTACACTGATTTTTGACATGTTGTTAGACACTTGCATTGTTTTCAAGTGTCAATTGGGTGGGAAAAGAGTTTGAAATTTAAACTATCCAACAGGGTAATGTCAAGTGGCAAAGTGTAAACTAAAGCGGACACCATAGTGTACATGTCGCATGGTTCTTACCGATTGACCTTTGCTATTTGTACACTGATTTTTGACACGTTATTTGACACTAGCAATGTTGTCAAGTGTCGATTGGATGGGAAAACTATTTGAAATCTAAATAGTCCAATAGGGATATGTCACGTGACAAAGTGTAAAATAAAGTGTACACCATAGTGTACATGTGGCAATGTTCGTACTGATTGAACTTTGCTATTTGTACTCTGATTTTTGGCGCGTTGTTTGACACTAGCATTGTTGTCAAGTGTCAATTGGATGGAAAAATTTGTTTGAAACTTTAACTGTCCAATAGGGTAATGTCACGTTGTAAAGTGTAGACTAAAGTATACACCATAATGTACATGAAGCAAGGTTTTTACCGATTGAACTTTGTTATTTGTACACTAATTTTTGAGACGTTGTTTGACACTTGCATTGTTGTCTAGTGTCAATTGGGTGAGAAAACAGTTTGAAATATAAACTATCCAATAGGGTAATGTCAAGTGGCAAAGTGTAAACTAACGTGTACACCATAGTGTACATGAAGCAAGGTTCTTACCGTTTGAACTTTCCTATTTGTACACTGATTTTTGACACGTTGTTTGATACTTGCATTGCCACCGAGTGTTAACTGGGTGGGAAAATAGTATGAAATTTAAACTGTCCGTCAGGGTAATGTCAAGTGGCAAGTGCAAACTAAAGTGTAAACCATAGTGTAAATGTCGCAAGGTTCTTACCGTTTGAACTTTGCTATTTGTGCACTGATTTTTAACACGTTGTCTGACACTTGCATTGCTGTCTAGTGTCAATTGGATGGGAAAAATGTTTGAAATTTAATCTGTCCAATAGGGATATGTCACGTGGCAAAGTGTAAACTAAAGTGTACACCATAGTGTACATGTGGCAAGGTTCTTGCTGATAGAACTATGCTATTTGTGCACTGATTTTTGACGCGTTGTTTGACACTAACATTGTTGTCAAGTGTTAATTGAATGAGAAAACTGTTTGAAATTTAAACTGCCCAACAGGGTAATGTTAAGTTGCAAATGTAAATTAAAGTGTACACCATAGTTTACATGTTGCAAGGTTCTTACCGATTGAACTTTCCTATTTGTGCACTGATTTTTGATACGTTGTTTGACACTTGCATTGTTGCCAAGTGTCAATTGGATGGGAAAATTGTGATGCCCCGAACTTAAGTTTCGAGTGTCACGTATAAAACATAATAGCTTCTGCCTTTGGTACATGTAAATACTCTTAAATAGAAGTATTACATGTTAGAAACTTATTTTTATCTTGGTAAAATGCCTCTCATAAATTTTTAATGGCCTGCAGAAGCGCATGTTGACAAGAAATTATACTTTACATATACGGACTCTGCACTACCACGGTTAGTTGGGGCAACAAGTTCGACTGTTTTTATAAAATTCATCCCAACTCCGTTTTCTATGAAATTTGCAACATTAGAAATATATTTTCAAGTAGTTTTCTAGGTTAAAATATAAAAAATTTCCAAGATCATATAATATGGGCGTTTTACTGAAAACGGTGAGGTATTGCACAGAAATTTCAGATTTGACCCTTCAACATTTAAAAATTCATATCTCGGGCTACAGATATCCAAATTGAGTGATTCTTGTGCCCATATTAAGAAAACTCAATGAGGAACGCAGTAATATTTTAAAAGTCTCAAATGGACTTTTATGGAGTCAAAAATAACGTGTTGAAGTTGACCCAAAAACTGTCCCGTTTCTGCCTTTTGTCACTTGCAAGGAGAAGTTTTTTTTCAAAAAAACGTCTCTTAACACAACATAGAAGATATAATTGCATAATTTACTTCTAGTACCATATTACATCATGTCTCATACATGTTTTTGTACAATACCATAAGAAAACATATGGAAAGCAGTCGAACAAAACATGCAAAAACAAAACTTCGATACAAAACAACCTTGTCCCTAACCCATCATCGATTATGCNAACTTTCCTACATGTACACTGATTTTTAACACGTTGTTTGACACTTGCATTGCTGCCGAATGTCAATTGGGTGGGAAAATAGTATGAAATTTAAACTGTCGAACAGGGTAATGTCAAGTGGCAAGTGTAAACTAAAGTGTAAACCATAGTGTAAATGCCGCAAGGTTCTTAACAATAGAACCTCGCTATTTGTACACTGATTTTTGACACTTTGTTTGAAACTTGCATTGCTATCAAGTGTCAATTGGATTGGAAAAATATTTGAAATTTAATCTGTCCAACAGGGATATGTCACGTGGCAAAGTGCAAACTAAAGTGTACACTACAATGTACAAGAAGCAAGGTTCTTAACGATTGAACATTGCTATTTGTACACTATTTTTTGACACGTTGTTCGACACTTGGATTGTTGTCGAATGTCAATTAGGTGGGAAAATAGTTTGAAATTTAAACTATTCAATAGGGTAATGTCAAGTTGCAAAGTGTAAACTAAAGTTTACACCATAGTGTACATGTTCCAAGGTTCTTACCGATTGACCTTTGCTATTTGTACACTGATTTTTAACGCGTTGTTTGACGCTTGCATTGTTGTCAAGTGTCAATTGGATGGGAAAATTGTTTGAAATTTAAACTGTACACCAGGGACATGTCACGTGTCAAAGTGTAAACTAAAGTATACACTATAGTGTACAAGTGGCAAGGTTCCTACTGATTGAACTTCGCTATTTCTACACTGATTTTTGACGCGTTGTTTGACACTATCGCTGTTGTCAAGTGTCAATTGGTTGGAAAAACTGTGTGAATTTTAAACTGCCCAACAGGGTAACGTCACGTGGCAAAGTGTAAACTAATGTGTCCACCATAGTGAACATGAAGCAAGGTTCTTACCCATTGAACTTTGCTATTTGGACACTGATTTTTGACACGGTGTTTGACACTTGCATTATTGTCCAGTGTCAATTGGGTGGGAAAACAGCTTGAAATTTAAACTGTCCAATAGGGTAATGTCAAGTGGCAAGTGTAAACTAAAGTGTACACCATAGTGTACATGTTGCAAGTTTCTTACCGATTGAACTTTCCTATTTGTGCACTAATTTTTGATAGGTTGTTTGACACTTGCGTTGTTGCCAAGTGTCAATTGGATGGAAAAAATGTATGAAGTTTAAACTATCCAACAGGGATATGTCACGTGGAAAATTGTAAACTAAAGTGTACACCATAGAGTATAAGAAGAAAGGTTCTTACTGATTGAATGTTGCTATTTGTACACTGATTTTTAAAGGTTCTTACTGATTGAACGTTACTATTTGTACACTGATTTTTGACATGTTGTTAGACACTTGCATTGTTTTCAAGTGTCAATTGGGTGGGAAAAGAGTTTGAAATTTAAACTATCCAACAGGGTAATGTCAAGTGGCAAAGTGTAAACTAAAGCGGACACCATAGTGTACATGTCGCATGGTTCTTACCGATTGACCTTTGCTATTTGTACACTGATTTTTGACACGTTATTTGACACTAGCAATGTTGTCAAGTGTCGATTGGATGGGAAAACTATTTGAAATCTAAATAGTCCAATAGGGATATGTCACGTGACAAAGTGTAAAATAAAGTGTACACCATAGTGTACATGTGGCAATGTTCGTACTGATTGAACTTTGCTATTCGTACTCTGATTTTTGGCGCGTTGTTTGACACTAGCATTGTTGTCAAGTGTCAATTGGATGGAAAAATTTGTTTGAAACTTTAACTGTCCAATAGGGTAATGTCACGTTGTAAAGTGTAGACTAAAGTATACACCATAATGTACATGAAGCAAGGTTTTTACCGATTGAACTTTGTTATTTGTACACTAATTTTTGAGACGTTGTTTGACACTTGCATTGTTGTCTAGTGTCAATTGGGTGAGAAAACAGTTTGAAATATAAACTATCCAATAGGGTAATGTCAAGTGGCAAAGTGTAAACTAACGTGTACACCATAGTGTACATGAAGCAAGGTTCTTACCATTTGAACTTTTCTATTTGTACACTGATTTTTGACACGTTGTTTGATACTTGCATTGCCACCGAGTGTTAACTGGGTGGGAAAATAGTTTGAAATTTAAACTGTCCATCAGGGTAATGTCAAGTGGCAAGTGCAAACTAAAGTGTAAACCATAGTGTAAATGTCGCAAGGTTCTTACCGTTTGAACTTTGCTATTTGTGCACTGATTTTTAACACGTTGTCTGACACTTGCATTGCTGTCTAGTGTCAATTGGATGGGAAAAATGTTTGAAATTTAATCTGTCCAATAGGGATATGTCACGTGGCAAAGTGTAAACTAAAGTGTACACCATAGTGTACATGTGGCAAGGTTCTTGCTGATAGAACTATGCTATTTGTGCACTGATTTTTGACGCGTTGTTTGACACTAACATTGTTGTCAAGTGTTAATTGAATGAGAAAACTGTTTGAAATTTAAACTGCCCAACAGGGTAATGTCAAGTTGCAAATGTAAATTAAAGTGTACACCATAGTTTACATGTTGCAAGGTTCTTACCTATTGAACTTTCCTATTTGTGCACTGATTTTTGATACGTTGTTTGACACTTGCATTGTTGCCAAGTGTCAATTGGATGGGAAAATTGTGATGCCCCGAACTTAAGTTTCGAGTGTCACGTATAAAACATAATAGCTTCTGCCTTTGGTACATGTAAATACTCTTAAATAGAAGTATTACATGTTAGAAACTTATTTTTATCTTGGTAAAATGCCTCTCATAAATTTTTAATGGCCTGCAGAAGCGCATGTTGACAAGAAATTATACTTTACATATACGGACTCTGCACTACCACGGTTAGTTGGGGCAACAAGTTCGACTGTTTTTATAAAATTCATCCCAACTCCGTTTTCTATGAAATTTGCAACATTAGAAATATATTTTCAAGTAGTTTTCTAGGTTAAAATATAAAAAATTTCCAAGATCATATAATATGGGCGTTTTACTGAAAACGGTGAGGTATTGCACAGAAATTTCAGATTTGACCCTTCAACGTTTAAAAGTTCATATCTCGGGCTACAGATATCCAAATTGAGTGATTCTTGTGCCCATATTAAGAAAACTCAATGAGGAACGCAGTAATAGTTTAAAAGTCTCAAATGGACTTTTATGGAGTCAAAAATAACATGTTGAAGTTGACCCAAAAACTGTCCCGTTTCTGCCTTTTGTCACTTGCAAGGAGAAGTTTTTTTTTAAAAAAACGTCTCTTAACACAACATAGAAGATATAATTGCATAATTTACTTCTAGTACCATATTACATCATGTCTCATACATGTTTTTGTACAATACCATAAGAAAACATATGGAAAGCAGTCGAACAAAACATGCAGAAACAAAACTTCGATACAAAACAACCTTGTCCCTAACCCATCATCGATTATGCCGACTGACTTCCACCAACTCCGCAATTATGAATCTGAGAATTTAGTATAGAACACTATGAGTATAAAGAATACTCAGTAAGATACCATGCTTGGATTTTAACATGTTAATACTACACAAAAAAATACAATCAAACACATACTTGCACATTCCGGCTTGCCGGTGCCCTTAGGACTTGTCCTAAGGCATAAATAGATATCTAACTTTGTGGACTTGTCCACCACATTCATATTATGGTTTTTCATGCATAGCTTAAGCATAAATATTACCATAAAGTCATACCACTTAAGCATAGAAAGTATCTTACAATAAAACTTGAAGAAATCTTGGTTGAAAATGAATTGAGAAATGCTAGGCTGGTCCTCTTCTTCCCTCACGTTTTCTGCCCTTTTATAAACAAGTGTTAAGTTGTTTTTTATGCAACGGAAATAAATGGAAGCAACACATCTATTTATAGGTGAGAAAAATGATAAATTTTGGGTGACTCTTCAACCAATTCTACACGTGCGCAGCATGAAAGAAAATCTTAACTTCAATTAAACACCTATGCATGCCTTTAGCCACCACATGCTTAAGTTAAAACACCTCATGCATGCCTTAGCCACCACATGTTTAAGTTAAAACACCTCATGCATGTCTTAGCCACCACATCCTTAAGTTAAATTGCTATTCTAAAAATTAAATAAGCACAAAATTCGGAGTATTACATCCTTTCTCCCTTACAAAAATTTCGTCCTCGAAATTACCTTGAATTTAGTTGAAAAGTTTTGGATACTTAATCTTGATTTCCTCTTCTCTTTCCCAAGTTGACTCTTCGACATTATGGTTTCTCCATT
>NW_019229313.1:427562-448544 GCF_002742605.1 Olea europaea var. sylvestris
GTCGAAGTTTTCCCTTCTTTCCAAAGCGAAGAACTCCCTTCATTGGTGCCACTTTTAAGAAAACTTTATCACCAATATTAAATGTCAAATCTTTTGTCCTTTTATCGGCATAACTTTTTTGTCGGTCCTGGGCTGCCTTGATTTTAGCTCTTATTTTATCAACCGTTCGACTAGTTTTCTCAATTATTTCAGGTCCTAAAACTCTTCGTTTACCTACTTCATCCCAATAGAGGGGAGCTCTACATCTTCTACCATAAAGAGCTTCGTAAGGTGCCATCTTTATCATAGCTTGATAGCTATTATTATAGGTAAATTCTACTAGTGGTACATAACTTTACCAATTGCCCCTTAAATCAAGGACGCATGCACGCAGCATATCCTCCAGAGTCTGTGTAGTCCTCTCCGATTGGCCATCAGTTTGCGGATGAAAAGCTGTACTGAAGTTTAACTTGGTTCCCATAGCTTCTTGCAAACTTTTCCAAAATCTTGAGGTAAATCTTGGATCTCTATCAAATACAATTGAGGCTAGGATACCATGCAAATGAATGACCTCTTTGATGTATAATCGCGCGTATTGATCCATACTAAAATTCATTCTTACAGGTAGAAAATGAGCTGACTTTGTTAACCGATCCACTATAACCCACATAGCATCATTTCCCTTAGCTAATTTTGGAAAACCCATAGTTATATGCTCCCATTTCCATTGTGGAATTGTTAATGGTTCCAACAGTCCAGATGGCCTTTGATGTTCAGCTTTCACTTGTTGACAAGTCATGCACCTCCTGACAAAAAGACCTATGCACCGTTTCATATTTCTCCACCAAAACTCCTTAGATCATGATACATTTTTGTATCTCCTGGATGGGCAGTATATGGAGTTAAGTGTGCTTCTTTAAGAATTTCTTTCCTCAATCCCTCATCTTTCGGCACACACAACCTTCCCTTAAAGAGTAAGGCTTTATCACTGCCTAATCCAAAATCCTTTCGCTTGCTAGTACCAACTTCAGATTTGATCTTTTGCAGGAAAGAGTCACCATCTTGTGCTACTCTTATTCGATCTCTAAGTGTTTGTCGAATCATTAGAGCCGGTATCCTGGTGATAGTTTGGGTTGGTGGAACAATTACTTCTAGATGTAAGTTTTTGAAATCCTTTAACAATTGGTCCTGCATAGTGATTAGTATTGCTAATTGTCCAACCGCCTTTCTAATGAGAGCATCTGCTACTACATTAGCTTTACTAGGATGGTAAAGGATAGTGCAATCATAACCCTTTACTAGCTCTAGCCATCTCCTCTGCCTCATATTTAAATCCTTTTGGGTGAAAAAGTACTTCAAACTCTTATGATCAGTATAAATGTCACACTTATTTCCATGACCCCATATCTTGAGGGCATGAACTACCGCAGCCAATTCTAGATCATGGGTTGGGTAGTTTTGTTCATATTATTTCAATTGTCTAGAAGCGTAGGCTATCACCTTTCCTTTCTACATCAGAACACATCCTATGCCCTGTTTCGAAGCATCACTGTATATAACGAATCCTTCTGATCCGTCAGGTATTGTTAACACTGGAGTTGCGACTAATCTTCGTTTCAGCTCTTGGAAGCTCTGTTCACATTTCTCTGTCCATTGAAATTTTATCCCTTTTCCAGTCAACTGGGTCAATGGTCCTGCTATTTTAGAAAATGCCTCGATAAATCTTCTATAGTAACCAACCAATCCCAAGAAGCTACGTATCTCTTTAACATTGGTTGGTCCTACCCAATTATTTACTGCTTTCACTTTAGTTGGGTCTACTTCAATTCCTCGTGCTGTGATTACGTGCCCCAGAAAACCTATTTTAACCAACAAGAATTCACATTTCTTGAATTTGGCATAAAGCTTCTCTTGTCTTAGAGTTTCCAAGACAATCGTGAGATGTTTCTTGTGTTCCTCATTACTCTTCGAATAGATTAAGATGTCATCAATGAAAACTATAACAAATTGGTCTAAATATTCATGGAATACTCTGTTCATTAGATCTATAAATACTATCGGGGCATTAGTTAATCCAAAAGGCATCACCAAAAATTCATAATGACCATAACGCGTCCTAAAAGTTGTCTTAGGGATATCATCTGACTTAATTTTCAATTGTTGATATCCTGATCTTAGATCGATCTTTGAAAATACTGTAGCCCCCTTAAGCTGGTCAAACAAATCTTCTATTCTTGGAAGTGAATATTTGTTTTTGATAGTGAGGCCATTCAATTCTCGATAGTCAATGCACAGCCTCATAGTTCCATCCTTCTTTTTCACAAATAGTATAGGTGCACCCCAAGGTGATAAACTTGGTCTAATGAAACCCTTATCAAGAAGCTCCTTCAACTGTAACTTCAACTCTTGCAGTTCCAACAGTGCCATACGATATGGAGCCTTTGAAATAGGTGTTGCTCCTGGTACCAAATCAATGGTAAACTCTACTTGCCTATCTGGTGGCACACCTAGAAGGTCTTCTGGAAAAACATTTTTATGGTACCGAACTATTTGAACATCCTCAACTGACAACTATATTGTTTAATATTGGTCATCGATACTAGAAATCTTTGACCTAATTCCTTTATTGGCGTCCTTTCAACTTGAGTTGTTGACACTATACAAGACGAGGTATTTGCCTTAGTTCCCACAAAATGAAACTCTTCCTCGCCCGATCTTCGAAAAACCACCATTCTCTCGATACAATGAATAGTTGCATAGTTTTTAGACAACCAGTCCATACCAAGGATAACATCAAAGTCTTTTATCATTAATGGAATTAGATCTACCGCTATATCTCTACCATCAATTCCCATCTTAAGATCTCTAGCTATTTGGTTAGCGACAAGTATCTTTCCAGATGGAAGAGATATTTCTAAGGTATACGGAAGGAATTCACATTCCACTTTAGACTTTGCAACAAATGAAGAAGAAATGAACGAATGTGTAGCTCCAGAATCTATAAGTACAAATGCAGGCATATTGGAAACAGAGATGATACCTACGAGGACATTAGGGTCTCGTTCTGCTTCTTGTCTGGATAAGGAAAAAACTCTTGCTTTTCCTTTCTCGTCATCTCCAGTCTTCTGTGTCTGATTCTGGGGGCATTCTTTAGCAAAATTTCCTGATTTCCCACACTTGAAACAAACATTTTTCCCAATAGACATTTTCCTTTGAGGTCTATCGCACTTAGGACAACGCTTATCACCACCCGCTCCTACTATCTCCGTCTTTCCTTTCTTTGGTGCATTATTCCCTTTTCCTTTACCATTATTCTGTCTATCAAAGTTTCACTTCCTCTTACCTGAGAAATTTTGAACTTGGTAAGAATTTCCAACATTTTGAGTTCTTTGATAAGAAATAGTCTGGGCTCCCTTCAGGACTTCTCGATAAGTGCTCAGCTCAAGAACTGACACTATGTCACGAATATAAGGTTGAAGCCCACGTTCAAATCTTCTAGCCTACTTTTCCTCTGTATCCACTAGATGTGGAGCAAACCTTGATAATTCCTCAAATTTGTGTTCATATTCCACAAGGGTCATGGTTCCCTGTTGAAGTCTGAGGAACTCCATCTCCTTTTGATCTTTCACAGCTGTCTGGAAGAATTTTTCTTCTACGAGTTCTTTAAACCTCACCCAAGTTATAGCCTGCTCTTCAGTAGGTGTTAATGACCTGGTAGTCATGGCCCACCAATGGCTAGCCCCCTTCTTTAACATAAACATTGAAAATGTTACCCTTTCAGCATCTTCGTATCTTATAAATTTAAAGATACGTTCTAGTTCTCGTAACCAATCCTCAACTGCTAAGGGATCCATACTCCCTTCGAACGATGGAGAGTTCATTTTACGAAATTGCTCTTTCATTGGAGTTCAACCCCTCGAGTTAGGTACTATTTGAGGTTGAATAGTTGGTTGGTTGGGCTCCTGATGATCAACTGGTACTTGTTGATTTAGGGTTCGTTGCCCAGTCAAAGGTGGTGCCTATTCTTGCTGTCCCAATTCTCGCATTATGGTAAGCAGTTCTAGTGCAAAGTTTGCTGCATTAACTTCGCCACCACTAGAACTAGCATTAGCATTGCCGCCGCCTAAGTTCATATTGGAATTTGGTGCACTACCGTGGTTGCGCTTTGGAGGCATTTCCTTTGAATGAAAAATATTCATCCAATTAGAATTACTTCAGAATGTAATACTAACTTTAGAAAAAAAATCCAAAGGCCAAGGCAACTTTCCTTCATATATATACATTATTATTTTTCACAAACAAAAGTCATATTGAGGTACGGTACATACATTCAAAAGTAGATGTACGTATTACATCTTATTCTATTCCAAAAAAACAAAGATAGCTAGATAAGATGATGTCTAGTCTTCTATTTCTTCTGGATCCTCATTGGGGTCTTCATCTGGGTCTTCCTCTAACATGCTTTGCTCTGAATTATCTGGTAATGGTATGGGAAAGCTTTCATCTAGAACTCTCGAAAAGCACTTAGCCAACGGTCCCTTATCTAGCCTAGAATTGGTAGCTCGTAAACTAGTATTCATGGATAAGGTTATAGTCTTCTTAAAGTTTCGCTGTAAATCGTGGCTAGTTTCATAACTTTTTAGAAGTAAATATGTAAAGTCCTCATATGAAAGGTCATCGTCAGACCATAGCACAATCTCATTTATGACTGAGGCCCAAGGTTCTGGAACAGTTTCATATAACCTCCGTATCTTCACCTTATCCCTCAAGCTATGGTGTATCTCCCATAACCTCTCAATAATACAGTCTAGCAGATCAAGATATTGTTCGAGGCTATGGAGCAGATGCATACAATAATTATAGTAAAATGCCAATAATATGTCCCGCTTCTTCGCAAAACCACAAACTTCTGTCCTTGTGGGGGTTCTTACCGTTCGTGTCATAACTAGGGACAAAAATTGATTATGTTACTCTACAAGGCTCTAATAAATATTTAGATGTAAGTGTTTATGACTTCATAATCTCAACCATGACTTGATTCAAAATATTCCTATATCCAGCCATAGATATAGCAGTTCATTGCATAAGAAAATTCATAAACTTAAAAAAAAAAAGTTTTTACCTTGATCGTCGGTTGAAAGTCAGTTGCTAGCTTGCTCGATGATGAAGGACAAGAACTTTCTTTAAAAAAAAAGTCTACAGAAAAATATAACTGCTCTAATACCACGCTGTGACGCCCCGAACTTAAGTTTCGAGTGTCACGTACAAAACATAATAGCTTCTGCCTTTGGTACATGTAAATACTCTTAAATAGAAGTATTACATGTTAGAAACTTATTTTAAACTTGGTAAAATGCCTCTCATAAATTTTTAATGGCCCGCAGAAGCGCATGTCGACAAGAAATTATACTTTACATATACGGACTCTGCACTGCCACGGTTAGTTGGGG
The DNA here is from genome assembly GCF_002742605.1 of Olea europaea var. sylvestris. NCBI lineage: Eukaryota > Viridiplantae > Streptophyta > Magnoliopsida > Lamiales > Oleaceae > Olea > Olea europaea. The sequence continues at coordinate 432,992 of NW_019229313.1, forward strand.
CAGCAAGTTCGACTGTTTTTTATAAAATTCATCCCAACTCTGTTTTCAATGAAATTTATGACATTAGAAAGATATTTTCAAGTAGTTTTCTAGGTTAAAATATAAAAAATTTTGAAGATCATATAATATGGGCGTTTTACTGAAAACGGTGAGGTATTGCACAGAAATTTCAGATTTGACCCTTCAACGTTTAAAAATTCATATATCAGGCTACAGATATCCAAATTAAGTGATTCTTGTGCCCATATTAAGAAAACTCAATGACGAACGTAGTAATATTTTAAGAGTCTCAAATGGACGTTTATGGAGTCAAAAATAACGTGTTGAAGTTGACCCAAAAACTGTCCCGTTTCTGCCTTTTGTCACTTGCAAGGAGAAGTTTTTTTAAAAAAAAGGTCTCTTAACACAACATAGAAGATATAATTGCATAATTTACTTCCGGTACCAAATTACATCATGTCTCATACATGTTTTTGTACAATACCATAAGAAAACATATGGAAAGTAGTCGAACAAAACATGCAAAAACAAAACTTCGATACAAAGCAACCTTGTCCCTAACCCATCATCGATTATGCCGACTGACTTCCACCAACTCCGCAATTATGAATCTAAGAATTTAGTATATAACACTATGAGTATAAAGAATACTCAGTAAGATACCATGCTTGGATTTTAACATGTTAATACTACACAAAAAAAGGCAATCAAACACATACTTGCACATTCCGGCTTGCTGGTGCCCTTAGGACTTGTCCTAAGGCATAAATAGATATCTAACTTTGTGGACTTGTCCACCACATTCATATTATGATTTTTCATGCATAGCTTAAGCATAAATATTACCATAAAATCATACCACTTAAGCATAGAAAGTATCTTACAATAAAACTTGAAGAAATCTTGGTTGAAAATGAATTGAGAAATGCTAGGCTGGTCCTCTTCTTCCCTCACATTTTCTGGCCTTTTATAAACAAGTGTCAAGTTGTTTTTCATGCAAGGGAAATAAAGGGCAGCAACAAATCTATTTATAGGTGAGAAAAATGATAAATTTTGGGTGACTCTTCAACCAATTCTACATGTGGGCAGCATGAAAGAAAATCTTAACTTCAATTAAACACCTATGCATGCCTTTAGCCACCACATGCTTAAGTTAAAACACCTCATGCATGCCTTAGCCACCACATGCTTAAGTTAAATTGCTATTCTAAAAATTAAATGAGCACAAAATTCGGGGTATTACAAAAACTGTTTGAAATTTAAACTATCCATCAGCAACATGTCACGTGGCAAAGTGTAAACTAAAGTGTACACCATAGTGTACAAGAAACAAGGCTCTTACCGATTGAACTTTGCTATATGTACACTGATTTTTGAAAGTTGTTTGACACTTACATTGTTATCAAGTGTCAATTGGATGGGAAAACTATTTGAAATCTAAATAGTCCAATAGGGATATCTCACGTGGCAAAGTGTAAACTAAAGTGTACACCATAGTGTACATGCAACAAGTTCTTATTGATTGAAGTTTGCTATTTGTACTTTGATTTTGATGCGTTGTTTGACACTAGCGTTGTTGTCAAGTGTCAATTGGATGGGAAAATTTGTTTGAAATTTTAACTGCCCAATAGGATAATGTCACGTGGCAAAGTGTAGACTAAAGTGTACACCATAGTGTATATGAAGCAATGTTCTTACCGATTGAATTTTGCTATTTGTACACTGATTTTTGGCACATTGTTTGACACTTGCATTGTTAGCTAGTGTCAATTGGGTGGGAAAACTTTCTGAAATTTAAATTGCCCAACAGGGTAATGTCACATGGCAAAGTGTGAACTAAAGTGTACACCATAGTGTGCATGTGGCAAGGTTCTTACTGATTGAACTTCGCTATTTGTACACTGATTTTTCACGCGTTGTTTGACACTAGCATTGTTGGCAAGTGTCAATTTGATGGGAAAACTGTCTGAAATTTAAACTGTCCAATAGGGTAATGTCACGTGGCAAAGTGTAAATTAAAGTGTACACCGTAGTGTACATGAAGTAAGGTTCCTACCGGTTGAACTTGCTATTTGTACACTGATTTTTGACACATTGTTTGACACTTACATTATTGTCAAGTGTCAATTGGTTGGAAAAACAGTTTGAAATTCAAACTGTGCAATAGGGTAATGTCAAGTGGCAAGTGTAAATTAAAGTATACACCATAGTGTGCATGTCCCAAGGTTATTTCCGATTGACCTTTGCTATTTGTGAAGTAATTTTTGACACTTTGTTTGACACCTGGACTGTTATCAAGTTTCAATTGAATGGGAAAACTGCTTGAAATTTAAACTGTCTAACCGGGATATGTCACGTGGCTAAGTGTAAATTAAAGTATACCCCATAGTGTACAAGAAGCAAGGTTCTTACCGATTGAACATTGCAATTTGTACGCTAATTTTTGACACGTTGTTTGACACTTGCATTGTTGTCAAGTGTCAATTGGGTAAGAAGACTGTTTGAAATTTAAACTATCCTATTGGCTAACGTCTAGTGGCGAAGTGTAAAATAAAGTGTACACCATAGTATACAAGTAGCAAGGTTCTTTCCGATTGAACTTTGATATTTGTACACAATTTTTAACACATTGTTTGACACGTGCATTGTTGTGGAGTGTCAATTGGATGGGAAAACTGCTTGAAATTTAAACTGGCCAATAGGGAAACGTCACGTGGCAAAGTGCAAACTAAAGTGTACACCATAGTGTACATGTCTCAAGGTTCTCACCGATTGAACTTTGCTATTCGTACCCTAATATTTGATGCGTTGTTTGAAGCCTGCGTTGCTGTCAAGTGTCAATTGGATGGGAAAACTATTTGAAATCTAAACTGCTCGATAGGGTAATGTCACGTGGCAAAGTGTAAACTAAAGTGTACACCATAGTGTACATGATGGAAGGTTCTTACCGATTGAACATTGCTATTTGTACACTGATTTTTAACACGTTGTTTGACTCTTGCATTATTTTCGAGTGTCAATTGGGTGAGAAAATAGTTTGAAATTTAAACTGTCCAACAGGGTAATGTCAAGTGGCAACTTGTAAACTAAAGTGTACACAATAGTGTACATCTCGCAAGGTTCTTACCGATTGACCGTTGTTATTTGTACAATGATTTTTGACACGTTGTTTATACTTGCATTGTTGTCAAGTGTCAATTGGATGGAAAAATTGTTTAAAATTTAAACAATCTAATAGGGATATGTCACTTGGCAAAGTGTAAACTAAAGTGTACATCATAGTGTACATGTGGCAAGGTTCTTACTGATTGAACTTGAATATTTGTACTCTAATTTTTGATGCATTGTTTGACACTAGCGTTGTTGTCAAGTGTCAATTGGATGGGAAAATTGTTTGAAATTTAAATTGCCTAATAGGGTAATATCACGTGGCAAAGTGTAGACTAAAGTGTACAGTATAGTGTACATGAAGCAAGGTTCTTACCGATTGAACTTTGCTATTTGTACACTGATTTTTGACATGTTGTTTGATACTTGCATTGTTGTCTAGTGTCAATTAGGTGGGAAAATAGTTTGAAATTTAAACTATCCAACAGGATAATGTCAAGTGCTAAATGTAAACTAAAGTGTACACCATAGTGTACATGTCGCAAGGTTCTTACCGATTGAACTTTGCTTTTTGTGCACTAATTTTTTACACGTTGTTTGACACTTGCGTTGTTGTCAAGTTTCAATTGGATGGGAAAACTGTTTGAAATTTAAACAGTCCAATAGGGATATATCATGTGGAAAAGTGTAAACTAAAGTGTGTACCATAGTGTACATTTGGCAAGGTTCTTACTGATTGAACTGTACAATTTGTACACTGATTTGTGACTCTTTGTTTGACACTAGCGTTGATGTCAAGTGTCAATTGGATGGGAAAATTGTTTGAAATTTAAATTGCCCGACAGGGTAATATCACGTGGCAAAGTGTAAACTAAAATGTGCACCGTAGTGTACCTGAAGCAAGGTTCTTACCGATTGAACTTTGCTATTTGTACACTGCTTTTGACATGTTGTTTGGCACTAGCATTGTTGTCAAGTGTCAATTGGATGGAAAAACTCTTGGAAATTTAAATTGCCCAACAGGGTAATGTCACGTGGCAAAGTGTAAACTAAATTGTACACCATAGTGTACATGTAAAAAGGTTCTTACCAATTGAACTTTGCTATTTGTACACTGATTTTGGACACATTGTTTGACACTTGCATTGTTGTCAAGTGTCAATTGGGTGGGAAAATAGTTTGATAATTAGACTATCCAATCGGGTAATGTCAAGTGGCAAAGTGTAAACTACAGTGCACACTATTGTGTGCATGTAGCAAGGTTCCTACCGATTGAGCTTTGCTATTTGTACACTAATTTTTGACACGTTGTTTGACAGTTGCATTGTTGTCAAGTGTCAATTGGATGGAAAAACTGTTTGAAATTTAAATTGTCCAACAGGGATATGTCACGTGGCAAAGTGTAAACCGTAGTGTTCAAGAAGTAAGGTTCTTACCGATTGAACACTGCTATTTGTACACTGATTTTTGACACATTGTTTGACAGTTGCATTGTTGTCCAGTGTCAATTGGGTGGGAAAATAGTTTAAATTTAAATTGTCCAACAGTGTAATGTCAAGTGGCAAAGTTTAAACTAAAGTGTACACCATAGTGTACGTGTTGTAAGTTTCTTACCGATTGACCTTTGCCATTTGTACACTAATTTTTGGCATGTTGTTTGACACTTGCATTGTTGTCGAGTGTCAATTGGATAGGCAAACTGTTTCAAATTTAAACTGCCCAACAAGGTAACATCACGTGGTAAAGTGTAAACTAAAGTGTATACCATAGTGTACACGTCTCGAGGTTCTTACCGATTGAACTTTGCTATTCGTACACTGATTTTTGACACGTTGTTTGACACTTGTATTGTTGTCAAGTGTCAATTGGACAGGAAAACTCTTGAAAATTTAAACTGTCCAACAGGGTAATGTCACGTGGCAAAGTGTATACCATAGTGTACATGTAGAAAGGTTCTTACTGGTTGAACTTTGCTATTTGTGCACTAATTTTGGACATGTTGTTTGTCACTTAAATTGTTGTCAAGTGCCAATTGGATGAGAAGACTGTTTGAAACATAAACTGTCCAACAGGGTATTGTCACGTGGTAAAGTGTAAACTAAAGTGTACACCATAGTGTACATGTCTCAAAGTTCTTATCGATTGATCCTTGCTATTTGTATACTAATTTTTGACACGTTGTTTGGCCCTTGTATTATTGTCAAGTGTTAATTAGATGAGAAAACTGTTGGAAATTTAAACTGTCCAATAGGGGAATGTCACATGGCAAAGTGTAAACTAAAGTGTACACCATAGTGTACATGTAGAAAGGTTCTTATCGGTTGAACTTTGCTATTTGTACACTGATTTTGGACACGTTGTTTAACACTTAAATTGTTGTCAAGTGTCAATTGGATGGGAAAATTGTTTGAAACTTAAACTGTCCAACAAGGTAATGTCACGTGGCAATGTGTAAATTAAAGTGTACTCCATAGTGTACATGTAGCAAGGTTCTTACCGATTGAACTTTGCTATTTGTACACTAATTTTTGACACGTTGGTTGACACTTGCATTGTTGTCAAGTGTCAATTGGATAGGAAAACAGTTTGAAATTTAAATTGTCCAATGGGGTAATGTTAAGTGGCAAGTGTAAACTAAGGTGTACACCATAGTGTGCATGTCGCAAGGTTCTTACCGAATGAACTTCACTATTTGTACACTTATTTTTGACACATTGTTTGGCACTTGCATTGTTGTAAAGTGTCAATTGGATGGAAAAACTGTATGAAATTTAAATAGTCCAACAGGGATATGTCACGTGGCAACGTGTAAACTAAAGTGTACACCATAGTGTACATGTGGCAAGGTTTTTACTGATTGAACTTCGTTATTAGTACACTGATTTTTGACGCGTGTTGTTTGACACTAGCGTTGTTGTCAAGTGTCAATTGGACGGAAAAATTGTTAGAAATTTAAGTTGCCCAACAGCATAATGTCACATGGCAATGTGTAAACTAAAGCGTACCCCATAGTTTACATGAAGCAAGGTTCTTACCGATTGAACTTTGCTATTTGTACATTGATTTTTGACACATTGTTTGACACTTGCATTGTTGTAAAGTGTCAATTGGATGGAAAAACTGTATTAAATTTTAATAGTCCAACATGGATATGTCACATGGCAATGTGTAAACTAAAGCGTACACCATAGTTTACATGAAGCAAGGTTCTTACCGATTGAACTTCGCTATTTGTACACTAATTTTTGACACGTTGTTCGATACTTGGATTGTTATCTAGTTTCAATTGGGTGGAAAAATAGTTTGAAATTTAAAATGTTCAATAGGATAATGTCAAGTGGCAAACGTAAACTAAAGTGTACACCATAGTGTACATGTCGCAAGGTTTTTACCGATTGAACTTTGCTATTTGTGCATTAATTTTTGACGCGTTGTTTGACACTTCCGTTGTTGTCAAGTTCCAATTGGATGGGAAAACATTTTGAAATTTAAACTGTCCAACCGGGATATGTCATGTGGAAAAGTGTAAACTGAAGTGTACACCATAGTGTACACTTGGCAAGGTTCTTACTGATTGAACATTACTATTTGTACACTAATTTTTGACACGTTACTTGACACTAATTGGATGATAAAACTATTTGAAATTTAAACAACCCGACAGGGTAATGTCACGTGGTAAAGTGTAGACTAAAGTGTACACCATATTGTACATGAAGCAATGTTCTTACCGATTGAACTTTGCTATTTGCACACTAATTTTTAACACATTGTTTGACTTTTGCATTGTTGTCTAGTGTCAATTAGGTGGGAAAATAGTTTGTAATTTAAACTATCCAACAGGGTAATGTCAAGTGGCAAATGTAAACTAAAGTGTAAACCATAGTGTGCATGTCGCAAGGTTCTTATCGATTGAACTTTGCTGTTTGTGCACTAATTTTTGACACGTTGTTTGACACTTGCATTCTTGTCAAGTTTAAATTGGATGGAAAAATAGTTTGAAATTTAAACTGTCCAACAGTGACATTTTCACGTGGAAAAGTGTAAACTAACGTGTACACCATAGTGTACATTTGGCAAGGTTCTTACTGATTGAACAATACTATTTGTACACTGATTTTTGACGCATTGTTTGACACTAGCGTTGTTGTCAAGTGTTAATTAGATGGGAAAATTGTTGGAAATTTAAACTGCCCGACAAGATAATGTCACGTGGCAAAGTGTAAACTAAAGTGTATACCATAGGGTCCATGAAGAAAGGTTCTTACCGATTGAACTTTGCTATTTGTACACTGATTTTTGACACGTTGTTTGACACTTGCATTGTTGTCGAGTGTTAATTGAGTGGAAAAATAGTTTGAAATTTAAACTGTCCAACGGGGTAATGTCAAGTGGCAAGTGTAAACTAAAGTGTACACCATAGTGTACATGTCGCAAGGTTCTTACCGATTGAACTTTGCTATTTGTGCAGTGATTTTTGGCACTTTGTTTGACACTTATATTATTTTCAAGTGTCAATTGGATGAAAAAACTATTTGAAATTTAAACTGTCCAACAGGGATATGTCATGTGGCAAAGTGTAAACAAAAGTGTACGGTATTAAGTACATGAAGCAAGGTTCTAACTAATTGAACTTTGCTATTTGTACACTGATTTTTGACACGTCCATAGTGTACATGTCGCAAGGTTCTTACCGATTGAACTTTGCTATTTGTACACTGATTTTTGACACGTTGTCTGACACATGCATTGTTGTCGAGTGTCAATTGGATGAAAAAACTATTTGAAATTTAAACTATCCAATAGGGTAATGTCACGTGGCAAAGTGTAAACAAAAGTGTACGGTATTAAGTACATGAAGCAAGGTTCTAACTAATTGAACTTTGCTATTTGTACACTGATTTTTGACACGTTGTCTGACACATGCATTGTTGTCGAGTGTCAATTGGATGAAAAAACTATTTGAAATTTAAACTATCCAATAGGGTAATGTCACGTGGCAAAGTGTAAACAAAAGTGTACGGTATTAAGTACATGAAGCAAGGTTCTAACTAATTGAACTTTGCTATTTGTACACTGATTTTTGACACGTTGTCTGACACATGCATTGTTGTCGAGTGTCAATTGGATGAAAAAACTATTTGAAATTTAAACTATCCAATAGGGTAATGTCACGTGGCAAAGTGTAAACAAAAGTGTACGGTATTAAGTACATGAAGCAAGGTTCTAACTAATTGAACTTTGCTATTTGTACACTGATTTTTGACACGTTGTCTGACACATGCATTGTTGTCGAGTGTCAATTGGATGAAAAAACTATTTGAAATTTAAACTATCCAATAGGGTAATGTCACGTGGCAAAGTGTAAACAAAAGTGTACGGTATTAAGTACATGAAGCAAGGTTCTAACTAATTGAACTTTGCTATTTGTACGCCAATTTTTAACCCGTTGATTGACACTTACATTGTTGTTAAGTGTTAATTAGATGGAAAAACTGTTTGAAATTTAAAACGTACAATAGGGATATGTCTTGTGGTAATGTGTAAACTAAAGTGTACACCATAGTGTACATATTGCAAGGTTCTTATCGATTGAACTTTGCTATTTGTACACTAATTTTTGACACGTTGTCTGACACATGCATTGTTGTCGAGTGTCAATTCAATGGGAAAACTATTTGAAATTTAAACTGGCCAATAGGATAATGTCACGTAGCAAAGTGTAAACTAAATTGTACACAGTAGTGTACATGTAGCAAGGTTTTTACTAATTGAAATTTGCTATTTGTACACTGATTTTTGATGCATTGTTTGACACTTGCATTGTTGTCAAGTATCAATTGGATGGGAAAACTATTTGAAATTTAAACTGCCCAACAGGGTAATGTCACGTGGCAAAGTGTAAACTAAAGTGTACAATAGTGTACATGTAGAATGGTCCTTACCGATTGAACTTTGCTATTTGTACACTGAATTTTTTGATAATTGCATTGTTGTCAATTGTCAATTGGATAGGAAAACTACTTGAAATTTAAACTATCCATCAGGGATATGTCACGTGGCAAATTGTAAACTATAGTGTACACCATAGTGTACATGTTGCAAGGTTCTTACCGATTGAATTTTGTAACTTGTACATTGATTTTTTACATGTTGTTTGACACTTTGGTTGTTTTCAAGTGTCAATTAGATGGGAAAAGTGTTTGAAATTTAAGCTACCCAATAGGGTAATGTCACGTGGTAAAGTGTAAACTAAAGTATACACCATAGTATACATGTAGCACGGTCCCTACCGATTGAACTTTGCTCTTTGTACACTGATTTTTGACACGTTGTTTGATGCTTGCATTGTTGTCGAGTGTCAATAGGGTGGGAAAACAGTTTGAAATTTAAACTGTCTAATAGGGTAATGTCAAGTGGCAAGTGTACACTAAAGTGTACCCCATAGTGTACATGTTGTAAGGTTCTTACCGATTGAACTTTAATATTTGTGCACTGATTTTTAACACATTGTTTGACACTTGCATTGTTGTCAAGTGTCAATTGGATGGGAAAACTATTTGAAATTTAAACTGTCCAACAGGGATATGTCACGTGGCAAAGTGTAATCTAAATTGTACACCATAGTGCACAAGAAGCAAGGTTCTTACCGATTGAACATTGCTATTTGTACACTGATTCTTGGCACGTTGTTTGACACCTGGATTGTTGTCGAGTGTCAATTGGGTGGGAAAATAGTTTAAAATTTAAACTTTCAAATAGGGTAATGTCAAGTGGCAAAGTTTAAACTAAAGTGTACACCATAGTGTACATGTCACAAGTTTCTTACCGATTGGCCTTTGCAATTTGTACATAATTTTTGACACGTTGATTGACACTAGCGTTGTTGTCAAGTGTCAATTGAATGGAAAAACTATTTGAAATTTAAACTATCCAATAGGGTAATGTCACGTGGCAAAGTGTAGACTAAAGTGTACACCATAGTGTACATGAAGCAAAGTTCTTACCGATTGAACTTTGCTATTTGTACACTGATTTTTAACACATTGTTTGACTTTTGCATTGTTATCTAGTGTCAATTAGGTGGGAAAATAGTTCAAAATTTAAACTGTCCAACAGGGTAATGTCAAGTGGCAAATGTAAACTAAAGTGTACACCATAGTGTGCATGTCGCAGGGTTCTTACCGATTGAACTTTGCTGTTTATGCACTAATTTTTGACACGTTGTTTGACACTTGCATTAGTTTAAATTGGATGGGAAAAAAATTTCAAATTTAAACTATCCAACAGGGATTTGTCACTTGGAAAAATGTAAACTAAAGTGTAGACCATAGTGTACATTTGGCAAGATTCTTACTGATTGAACAATACTATTTGTACACTGATTTTTGACGCGTTGTTTGACACTAGCGTTGTTGTCAAGTGTTAACTGGATGGGAAAACTATTGGAAATTTAAACTACCCAACAAGGTAATGTCACGTGGTAAAGTGTAAACTATAGTGTACACCATAGGGTACATGAAGCAAGGTTCTTACCGATTGAACATTCATATTTTTACACTGATTTTTGACACATTGTTTGACACTTGCATTGTTATCGAGTGTCCATTGGGTAGGATAATAGTTTGAAATTTAAACTGTCCAACGGGGTAATGTCAAGTAGCAAGTGTAAACTAAATTGTACACCATATTGTACATGTCGCAAGGTTCTTACCGATTGAACTTTGCTATTTGTGCGGTGATTTTTGACACGTTGTTTGACACTTACATTGTTGTTAAGATTCAATTGGATGGAAAAACTATTTAAAATTTAAACTGTCCAACAGGGATATGTCACGTGGCAAATTGTAAACCATAGTGTACAAGAAGCAAAGTTCTTACCGATTGAACATTGCTATTTGTACACTGATTTTTGACACGTTGTTTGACACTTGCATTGTTGTCGAGTGTCAATTGGATAGGGAGATTGTTTGAAATTTAAACTACCTAATAGGGTAACGTCATTTGGTAAAGTGTAAACTAAACTGTACACCATAGTGTACATGTCTCGAGGTTCTTATCGATTGAACTTTGCCATTCGTACACTAATTTTCGACACATTATTTGACACTAGCATTGTTGTCAAGTGTCAATTGGATGGAAAACCTGTTTGAAATTTAAAACGTACAACAGGGATATGTCTCGTGGTAATGTGTAAACTAAAGTGTACACCATAGCGTACATGTTGCAAGGTTCTTACCAATTGAACTTTGCTATTTGTACACTGATTTTTGACACGTTGTCTGACACATGCATTGTTGTCGAGTGTCAATTGAATGGGAAAACTATTTGAAATTTAAACTGTCCAATAGGATAATGTCTCATAGCAAAGCGTAAACTAAATTGTACACAATAGTGTACATGTAACAAGGTTTTTACTAATTGAACTTTGCTATTTGTACACTGATTTTTGACCTTTTGTTTAACACTTGAGTTGTTGTCAAATGTCAATTGGATGGAAAATCTATTTGAAATTTTAACTGCCCAACAGGGTAATGTCACGTGGCAAAGTGTAAACTAGAGTGTACACCATAGTGTACATTGAACAGGGTTCTTACCGATTGAAATTTCCTATTCGTACACTGATTTTTGATACGATGTTTGACACTTGCATTCTTGTCAAGTGTCAATTGGATGGGAAAATAGTTTGAAATTTAGACTATCTAACAGGGTAATGACAAGTGGCAAAGTGTAAATTACAGTGCACACCATAGTGTACATGTCGCAAGGTTCCTACCGATTGAACTTTGCTATTTGTACACTGATTTTTGGCACGTTGTTTGACACTTGCATTGTTCTCAAGTGTCAATTGGATGGGAAAACTGTCCGAAATCTAAACTGTTCAATATGGATATGTCACATGGCAAAGTGTAAACTAAAGTGTACACCATAGTGTACATGTGGTAAGGTTCTTACTGATTGAAGGTTGCTATTTGTACTCTAATTTCTGAAGCGTTGTTTGACACTAGCGTTGTTGTCGAGTGTCAATTGGGTGGGAAAACTGTTTGAAATTTAAACTGCCCAACAGGGTAATGTCATGTGACAACATGTAAACTAAAGTGTACACCATCGTGCACATGAAGCAAGGTTCTTTCCGATTGAACTTTGCTATTTGTACACTGATTTTTGACACGTTGTTTGACACTTGCATTGTTGTGGGTGGGAAAATAGTTTGAAATTTAAACTGTCAAGCAGGGTAATGTCAAGTGGCAAGTGTAAACTAAAGTGTATACCATAGTGTACATGTCGCAAGGTTATTACCGATTGAACTTTTCTATTTGTGTGCTGATTTTTGACACTTGCATTGTTGTCAAGTGTTAATTGGATGAGAAAATTGTTTGAAATTTAAACTGTCCAATAGGGATATGTCACATGGCGAAGTGTAAACTAAAGTGTACACCGTAATGTACAAGAAGCAAGGTTCTTACCGATTGAACATTACCATTTATACACTAATTTTTGACACATTGTTTGACACTTGCATTGTTGTTGAGTGTCAATGGGGTGGAAAACTGTTTGAAATTTAAACTGCCCAACAGGGTAACGTCACGTGGCAAAGTGTAAACTAAAGTGTACACCATAGTGTACATGTCTCAAAATTCTTACCGATTGAACTTTGCTATTCGTACACTAATTTTTGACACATTGTTTGACACTAGCATTGTTGTCAAGTGTCAATTAAATGGGAAAACTATTGAAAATTTAAACTGTCCAACAAGGTAATGTCCAGTGGCGAAGTGTAAACTAAAGCGTACACCATAGTGTACGATTAGTAAGGTTCTTATCAATTGAACATTGATATTTGTACAATGATTTTTGACACGCTTAACACTTGCATTGTTGTCGAGTGTCAATTGGATGGGAAAAATGTTTGAAATTTAAACTGCCCAATAGGGTAACATCACGTGGCAAAGTGTAAACTAAAGTGTACACCAGAGTGTATGTCTCAAGGTACTTACCGATTGAACTTTCCTATTCGTACACTGATTTTTGAGACGTTATTTGACACTAGCATTGTTTCCAAGTGTTAATTGGATGGGAAACCTGTTGGAATTTTAAACTGTCCAACATGGTAATGTCACGTGGCAAACTGTAAACTAAAGCGTACATGTGGAAATGTTCTTATCGGTTGAACTTTGCTATTTATGCACTAATTTTGGACACAATTTTTGACACTTGCATCATTGTCAAGTGTCAATTGGATTGGAAAACTATTTGAAAATTAAACTATCCAACAGGGTAATGTCATGTGGCAAAGTGTAAACTAAAGTGTGTACACCATAGTGTACATATAGCAAGGTTCTTATCGATTGAACTTTTCTATTTGTAAACTGATTTTTGACACGTTGTTTAATACTCGGATTGTTGTCAAGTGTCAATTGGGTGGAAAAATGGTTTGAAATTTAAAGTGTCCAATAGGGTAATGTCAAGTGGCAAAGTGTAATCTAAAGTGTACATCATAGTGTAAATGTAGCAAGGTTCTTACCGATTGAACTTTGCTATCTATACACTGGTTTTTGACACATTTTTTGACACTTGCATCGTTGTCAACTGTCATTTGGTTGGGAAAATTGTTCGAAATTTAAATTGCCCAACAGGGTAATGTCAAGTGGCAAAGTGTAAACAAAAGTGTACACCATAGTGTACATGTAGCAAGGTTCTTACCGATAGAACTTTGCTAGTTGCACATCGATTTTTGACACGTTGTTTGACACTTGCATTGTTGTTAAGTGAAAATTGGATGGGAAAACTGTTTGAAATTTATATTGCCCAACAGGGTAATGTCACATGGCAAATTGTAAACTAAAGTGTACACCATAGTGTACATGTCACTAGGTTTTTTCCGATTGAACTTCTCTATTCGTACACTGATTTTGGACACGTTGTTTGACACTTGCATTGTTGTCAAGTGTCAATTGGATGGGAAAACTCTTGAAAATTTAAACTATCCAACAGGGTAATGTCACGTGGCAAAGTGTAAACTAAAATGTATGCCATAGTGTACATGTAGAAAGGTTCTTACCGGTTGGACTTTGCTATTTGTGCACTAATTTTGGACACATTGTTTGTCGCTTAAATTGTAGTCAAGTGTAAATTTATGGGAAGACTATTTGAAACATAAACTGTCCAATAGGGTAATGTCACGTGGTAAAGTGTAAACTAAAGTGTACACCATATTGTCATGTAGCAAAGTTCTTACTGATTGAACTTTGCTATTTGTTCACTAATTTTTGACATGTTGTTTGACATTTGCATTGTTGTTAAGTGTCAACAGGATGGGAAATTTTTTTGATATTTAAACTTTCCAATAGTGTAATATCACGTGGCAAAGTCTAAACTAAAGTATACACCATAGTGCACAAGTAGTAAGGTTTTTACCGATTGAAATTTGCTATTTGTTCACTAATTTTGACACGTTCTTTGACACTTGCATTGTTTTTAAATGTCAATAGGATGGGAAAATTGTTTGAAATTTAAACTGTCCAAGAGTGTAATGTCACGTGGCAAAGTGTAAACTAAAGTGTACATCATAGAGAGCTTCGTATGGTGCCATTCCAATAGTTGCTTGGAAACTGTTATTATAAGCTAACTCTACTAGAGATAGGTATGACTCCCAATTACCTCCTAGATCCAAAACACATGTTCTCAGCATGTCTTCCAAAGTTTGGATGGTCCTTTCAGACTAACCATCGGACTGAGGGTGATATGCTGTACTAAAGTTCAGCTTCGTTCCCATAGCTCCTTGTAGACTTTTCCAAAATTTGGACGTGAACCTTAGGTCTCTTTCAGACACAATGTATATAGGTACACCGTGTAATCTCACAACCTCTTTAATGTACAACCGTGCCAATTGGTCTAAACTGAATGTCATTTTCACTGGAAGAAAATGAGCTGACTTCGTTAGTTGATCCACTACTACCCATATAGCATTATTTCCTCTTGTTGACTTCAGGAATCCAACCACAAAGTCCATCGTGATATTTTCCCATTTCCATTCAGGTATATCTAGTGGATTTAACAATCCAGCTGGTTTTTGGTGTTCTGCCTTAACCTGTTGACATACCATGCACTTCTGCACGTATAGCCCTATACTTCTTTTCATATTTCTCCACCAAAAATGTATCTCGAAGATCTCGATATATTTTTGTACCATCGAGATGTGCGGTGTATGGGATGGAATGAGCTTCTTTTAATATCTCGTTTCTCAAGGCTTCCTCCTTAGGCACGCAAATTCTTCCTCTAAATATCAGTGCTTGATCCTCAGCTACTCCAAAGTCCTTTTTCTTATCGGTACCAACTTCATTCTTAATCTTCTACAAAAATGAGTCTTTATTTTGTGCTTCTATAATTCAATCTCTAAGAGTAGGTCAAATTATAAAAGCTGCTAGACGAGCAGTGACTTGTC